>NW_017671200.1:0-32279 GCF_001879085.1 Nicotiana attenuata | reverse complement strand
AACGTAGAAAAGAACAGAATTATCATTGTCTACTAACTTACATACGTGGAAATATTCACAAATTATTGTCTACTAACTTACGTAATTATTTATAATTTATTTTAATAATCTGATAAACATATTTGTGGCAATCATCTCATGAACTGAAGTTTCATAGCAGCACCAACAGCAGTAGAAGAAAGAAGAAGAAGAAGAAGAAGAAGAAGAAGAAGAAGAAGAAGAAGAAGAAAACGAAGGAGGAGAAGGGGGAGGAGAAAGGGGGCTGAAGTTGTTTAAAAAGTGGGTAAAAGTTAAAACTTAAAAAAAAAAGGGGTATAGATTTAATGGGGGCGACCAAATAGGGCGCCTCGTGCAATTTTTACAAAAAAAAAAAAGCAGTGAATTGGAAGAGGTATCTACCACCAGTGGCTAACAACTATGTGTTTTTTCCCTCCATGATGAGTTTATTCTATATGAAACTTTGAAATCAATTATCAGATTTGTTTGGGCTTCTTTTCGATTGTGTTCTTTTATTTATGTTTACCATATTATGAAGAACTCTTGTGCTGGGAGACTTTTCTTTTTTCTTGTAGTAATAATAGTATAATTTATATTTTAGGTTATATTCATGAGGTGGTAAATTGAACTCGAATTAGTGAAATTACAGGCCCATGTCAAAAACACGAACAAGGTAGATTATCCATTGTCTATCTGTCTTTGTTTTCTCTTTTGAGCCATGGTGAAACTTCACTAATTTTGTGAATCATTTTATGTTCTTTTGCAGTATTTCAAATGTTGGATATGTTTCTTTCTCGCACGCTGTCAACTAGTAAAATATTACTCCCTCCGTTTCATATTAAATGAGGTACTTTCCTTTTTAGTTTGTTCCAAAATAAATGACACATTTCTAAATTTGGAAATAATTCAACTTTAAACTCCTCATTTTACCCTTAATGAGAAGCTTTTATAACCACACAAAAGTCTTGACCCTATAAAGCTTTACACCTTAAGCTTTTAAGACCACAAATTTCAAAAGTCTTTCTTTTTTTTCTTAAACCCCGTGTCAGTCAAACTACCTCATTTAATTTGAAACGGAGGGAGTAGTTTATTTTGGTAACTTTGCACATTCATAAAATGTCAAGAGAACCCAAATTTAGCAATGCATTTTTCTTTGAAGGTCATGCTGGAATTTGCAAGCACATGTATATATGTACTTTGTTCACATTACTAGTGTTGATTGTTCAGTCTTCAATGAGGTAATTGAGACTTTTTGTATTGATTTGTTATCATAACTCTTTATTATCTCTTAATTGGTGAAAAATATATGTAACATGTTTTGGAATGCTTCACCAGTCCGGTTACTTATACGTTGAAATGTCACAACTTTCTTATACAAATTCTTTATGTCATTGAAAATTTCATAATGCATGTGCTTCATAATAGTAATACAGTATCATTACTATTTAATTTTTAAAAATTAGAAGACAACATGTTTCCCCTATTTTTGTATTTACCTTATTATTTACATAGCGCAAACGTCTCTAAATATGATTACTCAACTTTCCTCTAACACTATAATTGTTATTTATCACGTATTAATAAAACATCCATTTGTGTTCTTTTATTCGACACTTTACTTTAGTACTTGTAACATGGCACACTCTTGCATGAATACCTATTTATTCTCGAGTCCAATACCTAAATAATGGTATTTTGGACTCAAAATACCTTTATACAGTTAAAAAAAAAGTTACATTTCTAACTAAAATGCAGTATTATACTGCGTTTTAGTTTAACGGAAAGTTAGCCGTTAATTTAAAACGTAGTATAATACTACTTTTTAATTAATAATCACTGTTTTTAATGTAAAACGCAATATAATACTATATTTTACTAAAACGTTGTATTATAATGCGTTTTACTTCAATTTTGGGCCCACCAATAAGTGTTCTGCGCATAAGTGGTTGGAGCAGAGAATACTAGGCGGTCGTGACTAAACAATGACATGTACGTGTTGAGCGTAGTAATGTATCTTTATGTTTCCCTTGTCATGTGTTTTCATTAGTTGTACTAAATTTTTGTTATGTTAGGTTTGCTATGTTTGTGTTTGTGTTTGTGTTGTACTGTTAAAATAAAATTGTTGTTCAAATTGTGTTAAAATACAATTCTTGCCATTATTTACGTAATGTAGTATTTACACAAAACACAAACCAAAAAGAAATCAATGAGTCCCACAACATGTGTGCTTCAGTGCAGCCGCTGGCCTGAGGCGCATCCCCTGTCGCCCGAGTACACTGTCAGGATCATCCTTATCAAGTCGCCTCTTTATGTGAGGATGCGCAGCAGCATGATTGCCAGTATAGCTAGCAGGATCGGTAGAAAGGGCCGTCGGGCCGTCAGCAACCTACAAAACAATTACCAAACTTAGCATATGAAAATATATATTAGTAATGTACGTGTTAAGTCAAAAATATTTTCTCACCATGGTCTCATCGGGCTCCCGAGTATAAGCATCCGTGGTGTCCTAATAATCGCATATAGTGGCCTCCGTGATGGGCTGGGACGAAGCCTTAATAATTAAATTAAAAATTAATTTATGGAAAATCATTAAGGAAGAGAAAACAAATTAAATTTTACAGTATTACAAACATACCTGCGCCTGTGATAGATCCGCATCAACTGCCGGGGATGAGCCAAAACTCAACCTGCGCCCGCCATCAACGTCTCTGGTCGGCCGATCCTCAGCTGCGGTAGATGGGCCTGAAAAGAACTGGTCTACATTTCCGTCGAATGTACCCGTGATCAACAATGGATATGACGGGGTGACCTGCGATGCTGGCAGATCCAGCTGAAAGCTGTACGACGACATGCTGCTAAAAGGCTCGTCTAGCTGAGGTAAATAACCCGGCTGATCATCTCCAATGTCACGACCCAATTTCCAAACCCGGTCGTGATGGCGCCTCTCGTGAAGACAAGGCCAGCCAACAGAACATCAATAACTCTTTAATAATTACTTAGCATGAATAAGTCTAAACCATTAAAAAAATTCCCATAAGTGCGGAAGAAAAGTGATAAAAACAAGGAACCATCCCAACACAGCCCGACCGGGGTGTCACAAGTCACGAGCATCTAGAAGGATTTTCAATACAACTACAAGGCCTGTAATACATGGATTAAAATTTAGAATCAAAAAGAAGAAATCCGGTGCCGCGAACGCTGGCGGTCACCTTGCTCAGCTACGATAGCAAAATCCTCAACCAGCTCAAACCCGATACCGGGTAAACCAATACCTGCATCTGCACGCGAAGTGCAGGGAGTAAAGTGAGTACTCCAACTCAGTGAGTAATAAAAGTAAATAATAACTGAGCAGCAAGAAATCACGTAAAGCAATCCATCATGCTATATAGGACAGTGTAACCCTTTGAGAAAACAGTGAAAACGTGAAATCTTTAGAAATATCTGGGCTCAGTTTTAAAACTTCTTTTCAAAATATCTTTTTCCAACAGTTAAGTAAATGAATGCGAAACAGATAGTGCAAGTCAGCCCCAGAGTCGGCCCCTCGGGCACAGCACTCCATTAACAAATAACACCAGGGTATCACGTAAGCAGTGCAAGAAGCAGCATGGAATCCAATGAAATGAGAGTGTTGAAATGTCATGACAAATAATACAAATAGGAACAAATGCATGAGTGCAATGCAATGCATATGACGGTACACTCCGGTACCCACTGCGGCGTGCAGCCCGAGCCATCCATATATTTAACGTCAACGGCGCTCACTGGGGGTGTGTACAGACTCCGGAGGGGCTCCTACAGCCCAAGCGCAATATCAAGCCATCTCGTGGCATCAACCAGGCTCTCGGCCTCAATATCAAAGTATTTATCCAGGCCCCCGGCCTCAAGATCAATGTAATCAACCAGGCTCTCAGCCTCAAAATCAATATAACACTGCTGCGGCGTGCAGCCCGATCCATGCTCAGTCCAGAAATGCACATATAACACTGCTGCGGCGCGCAAACCGATCCATGCTCAGTCCAGAAATGCACATAAGCCACTTGGGCAATGTTAAAATAATAGTTCTCAGCTCAAAACGTCAATAAATTATAGTTTAAGTTTTCAAATCTTAGAAATGATGGCTGAGTTTGCGAAAGAGTATTTAAAACCTTGGACCGATATCAAATAATATGCAAAAATAATGCGAAAACAGTGATATCAATCCTTGAAGGATTCAAATAATTGGCACGAAGCCCAAATACGGCAATCAGCCCAAATCATGAAATATCAAATAAGTTTCAGTCAATTACGCGGTAAAATCAACAACCGGGACGGACCAAGTCACAATCCCCAACGGTGCTCTACCCCACGCTCTCTATCCGGCGTGCAAGTCACCTCTATATAGCACTATGGGTGCAAATCCGGGGTTTCAAACCCTCAGGATATCATTTACAATCATTACTCACCTCGAACCGGTGAAGTCTCTAGCTCGCGACGCCTTTGCCCCTCAAATCGGCCTCCACGCACGTCGAATCTAACCAAAATCAGAGCGAATACATCACAATATGCTAAGGGAACAATATCGAATAGAAAACAATCGAAAAATAGCAAAAATCTTGAAACTAGCAAAACCCGAGCCCCGGGTCCACTTCTCGAAAAATCAAAAAATTCACATCAATGGATTCCTCATCTCGCCACGAGTCTATACATACCAAAAACTCTCAATTCGGGCCACAAATGGCCCCTCAAATTCCAATTTAAAGTCTTAAAATCTCAGGCCCTAGTTTCTTCCAATTTAGCCAAATTCTCAAGAATTTCAAGGATAATTCCACAATATAATCGTGTTTTTAACTCATAAAGCTAACCTCCAGTCAATCTCCTTCGAATCCCTCTTCAAATGCTCCCAAGTAGCTCCCAAAATGCTCAAAAATGGTGGAAAATGGGTTTGGGTTCGCGGATGAAATGTTATTTTAAACCCTTCTGCCCAGGCCTCATTTCTGCTTCTGCGATACATTTACCGCTTCTGCGGTCACCGCTTCTGCGGTTCTTTTCCCGCTTCTGCGGAATTACACAGCTGCCTCCAGGTCCGCTTCTGCGGTCCATAACCGCTTCTGTGAACGCCGCATATGCGGACAACCATCCGCTTCTGCGGAAGTCCTCCCAGAATCAGACTTTCGCACCTGCGACGCCCTCACCGCTTCGGCGGCCCTTTTCCGCAGATGCGAAAATACCAGATATTAGCCCATCAACTATTCAAAATTCCAAAATCTATCCCCATGACCATCCGAAATCACCCCGAGGCCCCCGGGACCTCAACCAAAAATGCCAACCCGTCCTAAAACATCATTAAAACTTGCTCCAATCATCAAAACACCAAAAACAACACCAAAACTATTAAATTACATCGAATTCAAGCCTAAGTTCTTCAAAAACTTCCAAAACACGCATTCGATCAAAAACCCGACCAAAACGCCTCCGAATGACCTGAAATTTTGCACACATATCCAAAATCACCTAAAGAAGCTAAAGCAACTCTCAGAATTCCATTCCGACCCTCGGATCAAAATCTCACCTATCAACCGGAAATCGCCAAAATACTAACTTCGCCAATTCAAGCCTAATTCTACACCGGACCTCCAAAATCACTTCCAATCGCACCCCTAAGTCACGAATCCTCCCCCGAAGCTAACCGAATCGCCGGAAATCACATCCGAGCCTTCTGACTCGTAAGTCAACATCTGGTTGACTTTTCCAATCCAAACCTTCCTTAAAGAGACTAAGTGTCTCATTTTCTACCAACACCAATCCAAATCAACTCTAACACACCAAATACTGATAATGAAACATGAAGAAGCATAAAATGGGGGAAATGGAGCGGTAACACATGAGACGACGGGTCGGGTCGTCACATCCTCGCCAATTTAAACCAACGCTCGTCCTCGAGCGTACCCAGAGTTGTCCTAGAAGCCAACCAGTAGCTGAATAACCTTACCATATACCCGGGGTGATCCCACGTCACTCTATCTCGCGTAGGTCCGATAACACAACATAGCTGAAATCTCACAACCCATCTAGACCATAAACTATAGAACCACATTGCATTTTCCGAAATTATACACAAGATCAGAACCTCACGTCTATATTCAGAATAAACCCGAACCAGCTGTAATAACCCATACCTGCAACCTCAGGTGAGACCATCCGATATACCACATAATCCAAAAACTCGAAACGATAGCCTCTATTCACAGCAGTTGCCCACAATAACCAAATACCGATAGAAAACCTCTTATTAGCTAAAGTCTTATTCCAACACTTTCATATACTGCCAACGATAAATAAAACACGCGATAAACTGTAACCATCTCTCAGATCAACCATTCATGAAGCCACTTCCCTTTTGACTAATACCACAACAGATTTTCTGGGCCGAACCTCGATATTATCCTTCTAACAAGCTGAAATCAAATCTATTCGTATTCATTAATGACTCCAACGACCACCTCGAATCCAACACTCCACTCTGGTGATATGACACCTCAATACAGGCCTAAGCCACACCTTGCATAATACATGCACCAATAAGAAACGGTCGGAACATACTTAAATCATGACAAATGGCTCAAACGAAAGTGCTGTTTCATCAGTACCATCACCACACAAGGCTGAGACCCCGTCTCACATCATAGAAATAGAACACCTGAATCTACCTCGAAAGGTCATAACTCCACGTAGCCTCGCTATAATGCGCGATCCTATCCAAACACTGTTACACATGAAGCACCTCAAGTACCCAATCGTTCCACGAAAGATATTCTAAAATTCCCCTGTGCCATCACACAAACTCAGATACCAACAGTCGATCTAACAAGAAAATGCCGCAACACTACCGAAGTATCATCAATCTAATCACATTATCCTTTTTTTTCCGAGACATATACTTTCGTCAAATCACTTCCAATTTGCAGTATCATTCCTTGGGTTATCTGAGGCTACCCGTTGCCTAGGAGTTTTATGAACTTCTTTTTAGAACTGAACTGAAACCTCGAACACGTAAATCTCAATCCTCCACAACATACCACATATACCATACCATCCAAGGATAGCAAGAAAACCTTTATCTCCCTTCTGAGCCACAGACATCTACTCACTCAACTAGTCGAGAACTCCCATCAATCCCATCTAGAAGAAAAGAATCATTACACATTCCATGCTTCGCATGCCCATAGAAAATATATACATCTCCAAACCACGGTAAAACCCAACAAGAACTCTCTCCCAATTCTATCTTCACGAGCTAGACTGCCAGGACTGAATCCTTCTATCCCAACCGAGCTAAGCAAGCTGTCAGAACTCAAGAACTTTGCTGCACAATACCTATAAGGGCTCATTACCTTGAACGCATACGAAGAATTAATCATATCCTTACCACACCGATTCGGTCTACTATCAAGCTATTCCATCTATCTAACTTCCCTTCTGATTCATCATCAACTTGATATTCCCTCTTGCTGTAGCACCACAATGCCTCAATCCAGGCTCACTACATGAGACCCAAGCACCAGACCACACTGTCTAAGACCCATAAGCCACTGAACACTCTCTCAATGTTCCCAGAAATACTACATTCCAGAATACTTTACTCTGAAGAACTTCCTGCGAATCTAAGTTCGTTACCTTTACTTTCCAGATACTGATACATCGAATCCCTTAATTAGCATAAAATACCACAAGTCTTGACCTTTCCGATGAAAACACAGTCTCTGACCACATACACAACCTTAAGACACCTGATTGTTACATGTAGAATCTTGATCACAATAAAACCATTCTCGAGAGTCATTCACTCTTATTGAAACTGCAAATTACCTGACTTAACGAACAAAACCACTCGTGCCTCATTGGCACTCCGATACCGCAAAATGAGATCCTCATCCCAATACAACCAAGCAATTTCCTGCTCTATGCATCGGGCATTCTATACCAACAATAACTCTAGACATTCCGTGATTCTCATACCCTATGGAACATAATATAACCTCTATCACAAATTTTGCTTCACTCGTGCCATCCTCGGCTCAATTTCTGCGACCAGAACTGATTCGCCAGCATGCCTCAAACCGGAACCAACATAGCACATAACCGTGCAATCAGCTAATCAACAGCAATCTCCCCAACTTGGATCGAAGCCATATATCAGGACACACTCAATAACTCATAATACTTTTACTCTAATGATGCCACAATATCATAGTGAGATTAAACTTAAATCATCCACTAGTTTGTGAAAACACAGATCATCTAATACTGTAATCCTCTGCAAACCTCGCATTCATTCCCACATCAGTTGTGTCTACTCTCTTAAGCTACCCGAATTCTCAAATTTCAACGCGTACCCTTCAATTACACATGAGATCTTCTAACATACGCATAAGGATCATACCACTTAATAACACTCCGCAGGAGATAACCCACCTGCTTCGCCTCAATTTAGTACTTCAGCATACCTTCCACCATCATATACGTTACACAGTCATTAGTCTTCCCGAGTCTGAACTCATACCGCCACATGTAATGCACTTCACTTCCCAACTAGGAGACACGAAAATATTTTTCACACGCCCATACTCGGCCACACATCACATTACAATAGGAACCGAACACTTAACAGTTCATCTACTGCCCAGCAGACTTCTTCGTCACTATCAAGTCATATAGATACATCTCGCAGTACTAGCATACTCATCACATGGGTATCCAACCGCCATTCCGTCTAATAGGGACAATACCGAACATATAAGTTCAAAGCACTTGCTCACACAATCAGCACCTCGGTGCTCAAGCCATAGGCAAAGATTCGGCCTCAAGTCCTCCAGACTGGCCCAACATACTCACGAAGATCACATCTCGCCCCTTGATCGGGGAATCACAAACCATCAAGGCACATATAATACTGAGCGCTCGCGTGCGTACCTAGACGTGTGGAAGGAATTTCAAGGGTTATATCTCGAGCTGAATCAAGTACGTACGATAAGAATTTCAAGAAAGTGAAGTTTTCCTAAAGGTTCTGTAGCCTCTCGAGGATAAATACAGACGTCTCTGTACTGATCCGCGAGACTCTACTAAACCTGCTCATGACTCGTGAGACCTAGTAACCTAGGCTCTGATACCAACTAGTCACGATCCAATTTCCAAACTTGGTCGTGATGGCGCCTCTCGTGAAGACAAGGCCAGCCAACAGAACACCAATAACTCTTTAATAATTACTTAGCATGAATAAGTCTAAACCATTAATAAAATTCCCATAAGTGCGGAACAGAAGTGATAAAAACAGGGAACCATCCCAACACAGCCCGACCGGGTTGTCACAAGTCACGAGCATCTAGAAGGATTTTCAATACAACTACAAGGCCTGTAATACATGGATTAAAGTTTAGAATCAAAAAGAAGAAATCCGGTGCCGCGAACGCTGGCGGTCACCTTGCTCAGCTACGATAGCAAAATCCTCAACCAGCTCAAACCCGATACCGGGTAAACCAATACCTGCATCTGCACGCGAGTGCATGGAGTAAAGTGAGTACTCCAACTCAGTGAGTAATAAAAGTAAATAATAACTGAGCAGCAAGAAATCACGTAAAGCAATCCATCATGCTATATAGGACAGTGTAACCCTTTGAGAAAACAGTGAAAACGTGAAATCTTTAGAAATATCTGGGCTCAATTTTAAAACTTCTTTTCAAAATATCTTTTTCCAACAGTTAAGCAAATGAATGCGAAACAGATAGTGCAAGTCAGCACCAAAGTCAGCCCCTCGGGCACAGCACTCCATTAACAAATAACACCAGGGTATCGGGTAAGCAGTGCAAGAAGCAGCATGGAATCCAATGAAATGAGAGTGCTGAAATGTCATGACAAATAATACAAATGGGAACAAATGCATGAGTGCAATGCAATGCATATGACGGTACACTCCGGTACCCACTGCGGCGTGCAGCCCGAGCCATCCATATATTTAACGTCGACGGCGCTCACTGGGGGTGTGTACAGGCTCCGGAGGGGATCCTTCAGCCCAAGCGCAATATCAAGCCATCTCGTGGCATCAACCAGGCTCTCGGCCTCAATATCAAAGTAACCATCCAGGCCCTCGGCCTCAAGATCAATGTAATCAACCAGGCTCTCAGCCTCAAAATCAATATAACACTGCTGCGGCGTGCAGCCCGATCCATGCTCAGTCCAGAAATGCACATATAACACTGCTGCGGCGCGTAGCCCGATCCATGCTCAGTCCAGAAATACACATAAGCCACTTGGGCAATGTTAAAATAATAGTTCTCAGCTCAAAACGTCAATAAATTATAGTTTAAGTTTTCAAATCTTTGAAATGATGGCTGAGTTTGCGAAACAGTATTTAAAACCTTGGACCGAGATCAAATAATATGCAAAAATAATGCGAAAACGGTGATATCAATCCCTGAAGGATTCAAATAATTGGCACGAAGCCCAAATACGGCAATCAGCCCAAATCATGAAATATCAAATAAGTTTCAGTCAGTTACGCGGTAAAATCAACAACTGGGACGGACCAAGTCACAATCCCCAACGGTGCTCTACCCCACGCTCTCTATTCGGCGTGCAAGTCACCTCAATATAGCACTAAGGGTGCAAATCCGGGGTTTCAAACCCTCAAGATGTCATTTACAATCATTACTCACCTCGAACCGGTGAAGTCTCTAGCTCGCGACGCCTTTGCCCCTCAAATCGGCCTCCACGCGCGTCGAATCTAACCAAAATCAGAGCAAATACATCACAATATGCTAAGGGAACAATACCCAATCGAAAACAATTGAAAAATAGCAAAAATCTCGAAACTAGCAAAATCCGAGCCCCGGGCCCACTTCTCGAAAAATCAGAAAATTCACATCAATGGATTCCTCATCTCGCCACGAGTCTATACATACCAAAAACTCTCAATTTGGGTCACAAATGGCCCCTCAAATTCCAATTTAAAGTCTTAAAATCCCAGGCCCTAGTTTCTTCCAATTTAGCCAAATTCTCAAGAATTTCAAGGATAATTCCACAATATAATCGTGTTTTTAACTCATAAAACTTACCTCCAGTCAATCTCCTTCGAATCCCTCTTCAAATGCTCCCAAGTAGCTCCCAAAATGCTCAAAAATGGTGGAAAATTGGGTTTGGGTTCGCGGATGAAATGTTATTTTAAACCCTTCTGCCCAGGCCTCATTTCCGCTTCTGCGATACATTTACCACTTCTGCGGTCACCGCTTCTGCGGTTCTTTTCCCGCTTCTGCAGAATTACACAGCTGCCTTCAGGTCCGCTTCTGCGGTCCTAACCGCTTCTGCGAATGCCGCATATGCGGACAACCATCCGCTTCTGCGGAAGTCCTCCCAGAATCAGACTTTCGCACCTGCGACGCCCTCACCGCATCTGCGGAGCCGCCTCTGCGGCCCTTTTTCCGCAGATTCGGAAATACCAGATATCAGCCCATCAGCTATTCAAAATTCCAAAATCCATCCAGATGACCATCCGAAATCACCCCGAGGCCCCCGGGACCTCAACCAAAAATGCCAACCCGTCCTAAAACATCATTCAAACTTTCTCCAATCATCAAAACACCAAAACAACACCAAAACTATCAAATTACATCGAACTCAAGCCTAAGTTCTTCAAAAACTTCCGAAACACGCATTCGATCAAAAACCCGACCAAAACACCTCGAATGACCTGAAATTTTGCACACATATCCAAAATCACCTAACGAAGCTAAAGCAACTCTCGGAATTCAATTCCGACCCTCGGATAAAAATCTCACCTATCAACCGGAAATCGCCAAAATACTAACTTCGCCAATTCAAGCCTAATTCTACACCGGACCTCCAAAATCACTTTCGATCGCACCCCTAAGTCACGAATCCTCCCCCGAAGCTAACCAAATCGCCGGAAATCACATCCGAGCCTTCTGACTAGTAAGTCAACATCCGGTTGACTTTTCCAATCCAAACCTTCCTTAAAGAGACTAAGTGTCTCATTTTCTACCAACACCAATCCAAATCAACTCTAACACACCAAATACTGATAATGAAACATGAAGAAGCATAAAATAGCGGAAACAGAGCAGTAACACATGAGACGACGGGTCGGGTCTGTCACGACCCCAAACCCCGGTCGTGATGGCGCCCAACACATTGCCAGGCAAGCCCGACCATTTACACAACCTTAGCCAAATAACCTAAATAAATAAATAAGTGTTCACTACTATAATACCAATTTAGTACGGAAATTCTGATATAATCTCTAACATTCGAAAAACCCCAAAATAGAATACTAAATAGCCCACCGAATTTGGTGTCACGAACATGAGCCTCTAAAATAGATCATCCACCTATTACAAATCCAACTAGGAAAATTACGAATAAAATAATAAAGATAGATGGGAGAGATCAGAGCTGCGAACGCCATGCAGCTACCTTGATACTCCCGAATAATGCTGCTCAGCTAACACGAGTCCTCACTCACCCTGTGGTGTACCTGAATCTGCACACAAGGTGCAGGGAGTATTGTGAGTACTTCCAACTCAGAAAGTAATAAATATAAATAAGGTCTGAGGATAAGAAATCCTAAATAAACACAAAGTAAAGCTAAAAATACCATTAAACAACAATACAGTTAGAATAAACATCACACAGATGAAGAAATAAATAACAATTAAATATGCAAATGCAACACATAAACCGGTACCTCCAGTACCCCGCTGCGGCCGTGCAGCCCGCTCCATTTACTTAACGTCGACGGCGCTCACTGGGGGTGTGCAGACTCCGGGAGGGGCCCCTTACGGCCCAAGCGCAATAATAAGCCATCTCGTGGCATCAAACAGGCCCTTGGCCTCATATCAATATCATTATAATACTGCTGCGGCGTGCAGCCCGATCCCATACTCAGTCCAAAAATCACACAATAGTATAAAAATATTCAATCCAAACTTCATTTAAAAATATTAATTAAGTTCCTACTTTTAGAAAAATGGCTGAGTTTACAAAAACAGTGTTAAATAGCAGGACTGAGTTCAATATCTAGAAATATGGTAAGAAACCAGTAAAATAATCCCTGAAGGATTCAAGTAGTTGGCACGAAGCCCAAATATAACAATTAATCCATTTTTTTTATAAGGATATCACAAAACTACAATCAATTAGGTAGTAATTTTATTAAGCGGGACGGACCGAGTCACAATCCCCGACGGTGCTCTACCCCACGCCCNTCTCATTTTCTACCAACACCAATCCAAATCAACTCTAACACACCAAATACTGATAATGAAACATGAAGAAGCATAAAATGGGGGAAACGGAGCGGTAACACATGAGACGACGGGTTGGGTCGTCACATCCAAGATCCTCATCAGGTGCCTCAACAGGTGGGTCGACAAGTGCCTCAATGCCCCCTTACTGGGGACCACCTTCTCACCGTCCCCTGCGACCCCGTGGGGCACCCCTGCCTCGTGGGACAACCCTGCCTCGTGGGACAGACCTGCCTCGTGCCCGACCCCTGCCTCGTGGGACAGGCCTACCCCGATGGTGCTGCTCTGGCGCCACATACTCAGCCTCGTGATCTAACCTCTCGTCCTCTCTGGTTCACTGCAGTGTCCGGAGAGCCAGCTCTACCACCCAACGGTCATACTGCACAAATACAGGATTGTCGGCATGCTGCTGCATCTCCTATCCCAACTGGTAGACCATGTGATGCCCAATAGCATGCACAACATTTAAAATATTAATTACATAACGCTATATCACAGTTATAAGTATGGGTTCCAATAAAAAACATACAAGTGCCTTGTGCCTCCCGGCGTATGGTCTGAACTGACCGCCAGGTACATGAACGGGGTTCCCGATCATCAGTCGGGTGTGACGGCGGTACCATGACGTATAAAGCGCAATAGTCGCCGCCTGGATCTGTGAAGGTGGTGGAGGAATCAGGTCCTCTCGCTGCTCCCAAATATGGACCTACGCCTCTAGCCATCCTACAAATGCGTCATCGACCCTCGAACGATCATCCCGCTGATAATGTGTAACCACCCATGCAGGCTCCATCGGTATAGTCTGGGGACGGTCAAACTGGTGAAGTACCCGCTATGGGGCATGATGCTCCACAACATCGAGGCATATCAGCGGGACGGAAGTGTTCCAAAGCTGTCGGTCGACCGAGCAATAATCGGGCAGATCAGCTATCAACTCGTCGCTGTATGACGTCCAGATGAACTATCAAATAATAACATAAAAGTGAGTATGCACAACACAAGTGAATTTATAACAAGTAAGTTTAGGTACATATTTACCTGTGCGGCCTCCAGCATATCCAACATATCCCTAACAAGGGGGGAGATTATGATGAGCATCACTGCCTCGGTAGTACCCACGTCGAAGAACCCACCTCCTAGCTAGAGGGATAAACGGAGGTGCTACATACGGCTCTAATGGTGGTAGAGGTGGCTGCAACGGCAGGAGCCGCTCCCAGGCCCAAACCTAACATACAAGGTTGACGTAAAATCTAAGAGTCATTTTGACTATATAGAATTCGAAGTAATGAACAGAGTATTCGAATATGTTGTCACCTGTAGAAGCGGCAGAAAACCACATATGTCGACCTGGGTGCCCATGCTAGCCCGGCACATACTCCTGTACAGGTAAGCGAGAACAGCAGCACCCCAACTGTACTGGGGTAACTCATCTAGCTGCTGAAGATGATGTAGAAAGCGCAGACCCACTAGATTTCCCGAAGTGTTCGGGAACAAGACACCCCCAAAAAGAAGAAACAACGCCAACCTTATGTGCCGGTGAATATGGAGATCCTCTGTCTCGCCGGTGATGTCGGGGTGCAATACCTCCATATGCCGTCTGATAGCTGTCACAGAAATGCGACTGCCCCATCTAGCTGCAGCCTCACCCTGTGGCCTGAAACCAGTATACTGCCCCAGCAAATCCAAATACTGGGCATGCGTCATAGCTCTCATATACTGGGGCGGTGCAATGGCCAGTCCATCAACACGCAGCCCATATAAAACCTGAACATCCTGAAACGTGATGGTGGCCTCTCCAGTGGGCAGGTGAAAAGTGTGTGTCTCCGGTCGCCACCGCTCTATCAACGCCGTGATGAGAGACCAGTCGAGTTGCAGCCGCCCAATCTCAAAAATCCTAAGGAAGCCCGTAGCACGCAGGCGATGGACTATGCAGGGATGGAAATCTCTATGCCTCAAAAAGTTTAACAAGTCGTCTGGTCGCCTGGCACGGAGAGTCTGATCCAATAGATGTCCCTTCCATACGTAGGCGGACCTATGGTCGCCCTGTAACACTAATATCTGATCCGAGGCTGGTCCAGGATGCAGAGGCGGCAAGTCCATGTCGTCTACTGTAAATTAAACAATATTAATTGTGTTTTTGTGTTATACTAATTAATATTTAATTATTTAATAGGACAGAGTATATAACTATGGGTTCCAAGCTCGATATTTGAGGCCCAGTAGCACCAAGCTATCCTGAATTCTTATGTGTGTCAATTTCAATATTTTTAGAATTTTGTTTGTGTTATAATAATTAATATTTAATTATTTAATAGGACAGAGTATATAACTATGGGTTCCAGGCTCGATATTTGAGGCCGATAGCACCAAGCTAACCTAAATTCTTATGTATGACAATTTCAATATTTTTAGAATTTTGTTTGTGTTATAATAATTAATATTTATTATTTAATAGGACAGAGTATATAACTATGGGTTCCAGGCTCGATATTTGAGGCGCAGTAGCACCAAGCTATCCTGAATTCTTATGTGTGTCAATTTCAATATTTTTAGAATTTTATTTGTGTCATAATAATTAATATTTAAGTTTTAATTGGACAGCGTATATATCTATGGGTTCCGGGCTCGATATTTGGGGCCCAGTAGCACCAAGCTATCCTGAATTCTTATGTGTGTCAATTTCAATATTTTTAGAATTTTGTTTGTGTTATAATAATTAATATTTAATTATTTAATAGGACAGAGTATATAACTATGGGTTCCAGGCTCGATATTTGAGGCCCAGTAGCACTAAGCTATCCTGAATTCTTATGTGTGTCAATTTCAATATTTTTAGAATTTTGTTAGTTTTATAAATTAAATAATTAATTTTTAATTGGACAGGATATATAACTATGGGTTCCACGCTCGATATTTAATTTGACAACATATATTAATTTGTTAGTTCAGTAAGTTTGTTTTATAAATTAAATAAGTAATTTTTGTAAAGTGTAATTAGATAGAGTTTGTAGTTAGTAGATACTTAAACTACAGAGACTCTACGCTAAAAAGCTCAATATTTTACTATGCTAAAAGGCTCTATATTTTACTACGCTATAAGGCTCTATATTTTACTACGCTATAAGGCTCTATATTTTACTACGCTAAAAGACCACTATTCTTTAAGCAAATAAATAATCTAAGCTAAATAAAAATAACAAATATATGAACATAACATTCACGAAATTACATATAAAACAGTAAAAGATATTTATGAACAATTTTATTAACAATAAAAATTATTCCCAACTTTTAACTATTTTTTTTAAACACTAATAATTTAATCCGGGTAAAAATAACATACAAATTTAATCGCAAACATAAAACAAATCAACGTGGAAACGCATTCAAGAAAACAGATATGCATAATTACACGAGTTTCGACATAAACTAAATCGGAATACCTCGATTTATGTTTATAGAAATGTCAGAAATTTGAAATTTTGAGCCCGGAACAAGGAATCCACAACAATCAAAGGCTTGGGTTGTATGCGGGACCTACACTCTTCACTTTTTGTGTGACGGATGGGGCCCAATCGAATGTTTTCTTTTAAAACGAGGGGGGACCGCTGGAAGGTTTTTTTTTTAATTTTGAACCAGTGGGGTTCTGTCGTGGGGAAGAAGAAGAAATTTATAATTTAATAGGAAAACTCTGTATAATACTACGTTTACCTAAAAATAACAGCTTAGGTAAAAATAACAGCTTTAAAGGAGGAGTGGAAGTGGAAAACATAAAAAGGAGGAGTGAATTAACTTTAAAGAATCCAAATTGGCGTGTCAGTAATCTAGCATAGTACTCTTCTCAGCCATAAATGGTTGCAATTTTGTTGTTTTGTTAAGGTGTGATACATGAATATTCATCACGCACAACATAATTTCAACCTTGTGGAACGATGATGTTTGATATCGAGCAGTTATAGAAATAAAACCATATAGCACAGTCGTCTCATTGTGGACTCCCTAAGAAGGTTTATCCAATTACAAAAGCACCACAGTTCCTGAGCACGTAACCACTTCCTTAATCTTCCTTGTTATGTAATATGCCTGATCAACTCCTCTAGTGCTCCTGTAGTTACTGATACGGTACATCTCTGAATAGATACAAGCAACACGATTGCTTTATTTCACTTACGAAATGTATATCCTCTTGACAAAACATAATGTACCCTCTATCTTATTGGGGAAAATAATTAGGTTGATTATTTATAATTGGAAATTTCGTCATGGAAATAAAGACTAACATTGAGTAAATGTAGTCAACCTAATAAGAAATAAAAAATGTATACCCTCATTCTGTTTTATTCTGATAGAGAAATTCTTCTATTGACCGAGACTTTCAGCATCTTAGCTTTAGTTTTCAGACTTTCATTAAGACACAGAGCTCCTTCAATTTAACTGTCCTTCAATGGGAAGTTCTCCAATAGTTATCCAGATACATCTCTAAGAATTCAATGAGGAGATTTAAACATATATAGGAATATAGTTCAAGGGAATTTTAAGGCCACCCGATAGTTTGGGGGGAGGGGAGGGGGGTAGGTGAGTTAAATAACAACGTGTAGTGCTACATGGCACGTGTTTAGTTAATTAGGAGCGTGTACCAGACACACCTCTAAGAATTCAACTGAGGGGTTTTAATATGAAGGAGAATATAGTTTAGAGATGATTTTTGGGACACCCTATCATTTAAGTAGGTAACTCAAACAAAGTTAATAGTTAAAAGGGGGTTTACGATATTTACTCTTTCATATTCATATTCGTATTTCCTATTTGGCCATAGTTCCATATGTGTATTCTTTTCTATGATTAAAGGGAGTTAGTACTATAATTCTTAACATTTAAATGTACTTACTTTGTAATATCAGGAGACAATGCGAATTGTAACGACCCGACTGGTCGTTTTGAGTTCTAGCGCGCCGTTCAGCAGTTTGAGACCATGAGCAGCTTTATTTCAGGTATTATGACTTGCACGTGTGGTCGGAATTGAATTTCGGGAAGTTCGGAGTTGGTTTGGAAGGGAATTCTCATTTCAGAAGCTTTAAGTTGAAAGAATTAGCTAAGATCGGATTTTTGAGTAAACGACCTCATAATCAGTATTCGAAGGTTCCAGCATGTTCGTATGGCAATATCGGACTTGGGTGTATGCCCGGATCGGGTTTTGGATGACCCGGGGACGTTTTGGCGCCTATTGTGGAAGTTAGCATTTTGGAAAAAATTTCATAAGTTTGGGTTGAAGAACATTTCAATGTTATCGATGTCCGTTTGGGATTCTGAATCTCGGAGCAGCTCCGTATGGTGATTCAGGAGTTGGGAGCGCGATCAGAAGTGAATTCGGAGGTCCGTGGGTCATTTTGGAGTCATTTGGCTAAAGATAGAAATTTGAAGGTTTTTGAGAAGTTTGACCGAGAGTTTGACTTTTTGATATCGGGGATCGGAATCCGATTCCGAAAGTTGGAATGGGTCAGTAATGTCGAATATGACTTGTGTGCAAAAATTTGAAGTCAATCGGACGTGATTTGATAGGTTTAAACATCGGAAGTAGAAGTTTGAAATTCTAAAATTCATAAAGCTTGGATTGGAGGTCGATTCGTGGTTTTAGCGTTGTTTGATATGATTTGAAGCCTCGAGCAAGTCCGTAATGTGCTTTGGGACTGGTTGCTATGATTGGTTGGGGTCCCGGAGGGCCTCAGGTGGATTCTGGGTGGTTAACGGATCGAAAATAGAATTTTTGGAAGGCTGAAGTTGCTGGTTGCTGGTATAACCGCACCTGTGAGAAATGGGCCGCAGGTGCGGAGCCGCAGAAGCGGCCAGAGGAGCCGCAGATGCGGTTTGGACCAAAAATGAAGGGGACCACAGATGCGTCGAGCAACCGCAGAAGCGGGACCGCACCTGCGGCGGTTGAATCGCAGAAGCGAAAGGGAGGGCCTGGTGAGATATCCGCAGAAGCGGTGGAAGTGGCGCACCTACTGAACCGCAGGTGCGGAAGTGCTGGAGGCAGAATGGTTCTTTTAAAAATCGGGATTTAGCCATTTTCTCTAATATTTTCTTGGCTTGGGCGATTCTTTGAGAGTTTCAAGAAGGGATTTTCATCATCAACCAAGGTAAGCTAATCCCACCTATCTTGAGTTAAATATATTGATTATGTATGAATTTTAGTATGTAAATTGGTAGAAATTTGGGGGTTCGAGGAAAACCTAGAAAATTGATATTCTTGGAATTTGACCATGATTTTGGGTATGAAATTGAGAGTAAATTATATATTTGAGTTCGTGGAATTATGGGTAAGCTTAATCTTCGAAAATTTTCGGAATCCGGGCACGTGGGCTCGAGGGCATTTTTGTTAACTTTTCGATCGGGGTTAGGAATTGTTATAAATTGGATTGTAGTGAGTAATTGGGCATATATTAACGGGTTTGCATAATTATTGGCTAGTTTTGGAGCATTTAGCATCGATTCGAGTCTTTGGAAGGGCGTGGAATGCCGGTTATAGATCTTCGGAGCGAGGTGAGTCTCCTTTCTAACCTTGTAAGAGGGAATTGTCCCCATAGGTGAAATAATTGATTATGTACTCCTATTTGTGGGGGCTATGTACGCACGAGGTGACGAGTGTCCGTGCGTAGCTACTAATATGTGTAAGTCCGGGTAGTCTATTACCCAAAAGCATGCTATACTTGGAATATCTGTAATCTTATTGATAGTTGAATTTCTTAAATTCTATCGAATCGGTAAATAAATCTCTAAGAGGATTAAACTTCATTTTCTTAAATCAATAAAAGAGAATTGGCTTTTATCTGGATAAATGTTTCCCGATAAATTCTTAATTTGCTGTTTGAGCATGTATTTCTATGTGTACCTGCGTCGCATGTAAGGTTTGCGAGCAGGATAATTGTTTATTTAAATTTGACCGCGTCGCATGTATGGTTCGCGAGCGGGGTAATAGATACATCTATGGTTCGCGTCGTTCGACCCTCGGCAGTGCACATTTTACATTTATGTTGGATCGGGCCGTACGACCTCGGCATGAGTTGCGCATGCTTGTATTGCTTGCCTTGAGATTTATTGATATTGATATCTACTCTCCTGACTTGAGATAATTGTTAATTAATGGATTACGAATCCGGAGACTTTTAATAAAAAGGAACTTTTACTTGTTTCGTGACTTATCTGACTTTACTGTTGTTAATAAATTCGTGATTCATCGCATTAATAATATTATTATTGGACCACTAGTAAGTGTCGAAGTCGACCTCTCGTCTCTACTTCTTCGAGATTAGACGGGATACTTACTGAGTACACGTTTTTTTCGTACTCATGCTACACTTGCTGTGCATTTTTGTTGCACAGGCACATGTACTTCTAGTGGCCTACTGGGCGTAGCAGCATGGATGATACGGGGACTAGGTGAGCTCCATTACTCGAGGTGACCCGCAGCTAGTATAGTCTCTTTCAGTGTATTGTATTTATTTTCTGTCCAATTTGTATTCCGAACGGATGTGGTATTGTATTGTTTCTTAGAAATAGCTCATGCACTTGTGACACCAGGTTCTAGGGATGTCAATGGGTTTATTCAGAATTTTAAAAGTTGTTAAATGTTTCATTTCTTATTCACTGAAATTTACTATGTATAATTTAAACGTATAAAGAAGGGATTTCAGAAATAATTAAAACGAGAATTTAATTAAGTAATTTGGTTGGCTTGCCTGAAAGCGGTGTCCGGCGCCATCACGACCCTTAGTGGATTTTGGGTCGTGACACCTATTCTATCTTTCTTTATACTATAAGATAATTTTAAGTATTTGGTGTTTGTGACTTTTTTCCCACCCAAATAAGCTATCCACGGCCCTACTTGGCCCTACAGTTTAATTTCAGAGCTATCTGAAAGACAAATAAATATTGCACGGCTATCGATTGATTATAATAGGATCAAAAATTTAATCACAATGAAAATAGAGTGAAAAGGCAATGTATTGTCACGACCCGGAATTCTTACCGTCGGGACCGTAATGGCGCCTAACATTTACTTGCTAGGCAAGCCAACGTTAGAGAATCATTAAGACAATTCTTATACATTTCAGTAATTAACAGCAAATAAGCTATAACGAATTAAAATGAAAGCGGAAATTCATAACAGTCTCAATATATATTCTACTACCCGGATCTGGAGTCACAATTCACGAACTTCTAAGATTTCACTACAAGTAAATGTCTCAAAGAAATACAACTATTTTCGAAACAAAAGAAACAGTAAAATGAAATGCCTAGAAGGGAACTCCAGGGTCTGCGGACGCCGGCAGATATACCTTGTGTCTCCTATTGGATGGATCTAGTAGCTAACCTCGCGATCAGCTCGGGCCAGTACCAAAATCTGCACAGGAAGTGCAGAGTGCTGTATCAGTACAACCGACCCCATGTACTGGTAAGTGTCGAGTCTAACCTCAGCGAAGTAGCGACGAGGCTATGACAAGACACCTACAAATAAATCTGTGCAGTATAACAGTATATGTACAAATAACATCAATGAAAGAAACCAGACAAGTAATATCGGGAGGGGGACATGCTGAGAGTTCATAAGATAAAGAAACACAACAGTAATAAGAACTTGATCACCCAATATACCTTGAATAAATAAGAACAAGTAAACGTAGTAAAGTAAAATGCACGGCATCACCCTTCGTGCTTTTACGCTCAACCTCACCATATGAATCAATAGAAATGGCACGGTATCACCCTTCGTGCATTAACTCTCTCAAAATAGGGCACGTCATCACCCTTCGTGCATTAACACTCACAATATGGCACGACATCACCCTTCGTGCATTATCACTCACAATATGGAACGGCATCACCCTTCGTGCATAGAAATAACCAGAACAAGTCTTACTTCAACATTTGATTCTACAATGCCAACCTCAACTTTGAGAAAATACTCAATTATTACCAAAAGTCCGTAAACATAATAAGAACGATTAATTAATTTAAGCATGGATAATATGATCAAGGAAAGCAAAAATTATAAGAATAAGACTCACCCGCATGCTTTAACCGGAAAACAACGCATAGGTACTCGTCACCTCACCTATACGTTGTACCCAACATTCAAACACGTAGCAAATAGACAATTAAGTCCTAATCCCTCAAGCCAAGGTTAACCACGACACTTACCTTGCTCCAACGGTCAAACTCAAAGCTCAACCACGACTTTTCCTCTCAAACAAGCCTCCGATCAATAGAATCTAGAAATTTACCAATCAAACGATTCAAATCAAGCCTTAGGAACTACCCACGATTGCAAAGAATTCAATTTAGGTCATTATTGAAAAAGTCAACAAAAGTCAACACCCGGGCCCGTGTGACGACCTGACCGATCGTTTTGAGCTTTTGCACTTTGACCGCCAGTTCTCGGGCATGACTTGCCCCGTGTAATGTATTATGACTGATGTAGACTGTTGGTTTTGGTTTTCAGGAAAATCGGAATGAATTTGAAAGAACAGTCTCAGTTGAAAGCTTTGAATTTGAAAGGTTTGACCAAGAGTTGACTTATTTGTATATGAGCTCGGATCGGAGATTTTATGATTTGGTTAGCTTCGTTGGGTGATTTATCACTTAGGAGCGTGATCGGAATTGGTTTTGGAGGTCCAGTGTAGAATTAGGCTTGAATTGGCGAAGTTAGTATTTTGGCGAATTCCGATTGATAGGTGAGATTTTGATTTGAGGGTCGGAATGGAATTCCGAGAGTTGCTGTAGCTTTGTTATGTCTTTTGGGATGTGTGTGCAAAATTCCAGGTCATTCGAACGTCGTTTGGTCGGGTTTTGATTGAAAGTATATTTCGGAAGTTTTTGGAAACTTAGGCTTGAATTCGATGAGTTTTGAGTAATTTGATGTTGTTTGAGGTGTTTTGATGATTGGAACAAGTTTGAATGAGGTTATGAGTTATGTTGGTAGGTTTGGTTGAGGTCCCGAGGGCCTCGGGTGTGTTTCGAGAGGCTAAGCGGATCAGTTGCATATTTGAGAACTTCAGAAAACAATTGGAGGTCAGTTGCAGGCATTTTTGGCCTTCGCGTTCGCGAAGGGGATCACACATTTGCGAAGGGCCGGGGTTCGTGAGCATCGCGTTTGCGAGGTACCATGCTGCGTTCGCGACGGTTTGAGAGAGGCTTCATCGCGTTCGCGAGTGTGGATACGCGATCGCGAAAGAGGTTTTGGGGCTGATGGTCAGATGTTCATCGCGTTCGCGTGGAGGCGAACGCGTTCGCGAAGTTCAAAACCGTGGAAGCAGTGCGTTCGCGACTGGCATGTCGTGTTCGCGTAAGGTAAAAGATGGTCAACATAATTTTGTGCTACGCGTTCGCGTGAGATAGACCGCGTTCGCGAAAAAGGCTTTTAAAGCTTGGGCAGAATGTTTTAATAGCTCTTGTCCGCGATTTTGGAGCTAACTTTCACCATTTTTGGGTGATTTTGGAGCTTCTTGAAGGGAATTGAAGAGGGATTCAAGAGATAACACCTAGAGGTAAGATTTTTGAACTCAATCCTCGATTATATTGTGAAATTAATCTAGAAATTCATGGAAATTTAGCTAAAATGGAAGAACTAGGGCTTGGGATTTTGCGATTTTTAAATTGGGATTTGAAGGGCCATTTGAGGTCGGATTTGAGAGTTTTTGATATGTATGAACTCGCGGAAGGATAAGAAACCCGTTGATGTGAAAATTTCTGAGTTTAGAGAAGTGGGCCTGGGGCTCAGGTTTTGCTAATTTCGGTTTTTTTGATATTTATCGATTGTTTTCGCTTGGGCTTTGTTCCCTTAGCATATTGTGACGTATTCGTTCTGATTTTGGATAGATTCGACGCGCGTGGAGGCTGATTTGAGGAGCAAAGGCGTCGCGAGCTAGAGATTTAGCCGGTTCGAGTTGAGTAATGATAGTAAATGATATCCTGATGGTTTGTAACCCCGAATTGCACATCGTAGTGCTATATTGAGGTGAGACACGCGCTGGATGATGAGCGTGGGGTCTTTTACTACTGGGGATTGTGACTTGGTCCGTCCCGATTGATGATTTTATCGCATATTTGACTGAAATTTATTTGTTATCATCATGATTTGGGCTGATTGCCATGTTTGGGCTTCGTGCCAATTATTTGAACCCCTTCGGGGATGGTGTTGATATTTCCTCACTGTTTCGATTTTATACCTGAACTCAGTCATGTATTTTTCACTGTTTTCAAAACTCAGCCAAGTTTATTTTGCTTTAACACTTGAAATGATACTTCCAATAATACTTTTGGGCTGAGCATCACATTTTACTGTTGCCCGAGATGCTTGTGTGATTTTTGACTGAGTAAGGCCGAGGGCCTATTTTGTGAGGATACTTTTGGATCGAGCCGCACGCCGCAACAGTGAGATACTGATTTGATTATGAGGACGAGGGCCTGAGATATGTGCGCCATGAGATGGCATGATATTGCGCTTGGGCCGTAAGGGGCCCCTCCCGGAGTCTGCACACCCCCAGTGAGCGCCGTCGACGATAAATGGATCGGGCTGCACGCCGCAGCGATATATGGATCGGGCTGCACGCCGCAGCGGTGCTGGTACTGTTCTATGTGTTTACTTTATTCATTTGTTTGCCATTATCTGTCGTTGTGCTACTTCACGTGATACCTACCTGATTGCCTGGCATTATCTGTTAATTGAGTGTTGTGACCGAGGGGCGGATTTATGTGCTTATCTGCACTATTGTTCTGCATTCATTTGCGTAACCGTTGAAAAAGTCATTTTCAAAAGAGGTTTAAACTGAGCTAAGGTGATTTTCTAAAGATTTCAAAGCTTCACTGCTTTTCTCAAAGGGTTTTACACTGCTCTATACAGCATGATGGTTTGTTTTACGTGATTTCTTACTACTCAGTTATTATTTACCTTTACTACTCACTGAGTTGGAGTACTCACTTTACTCCCTGCACCTCGTGTGCAGATGCAGGTATTTGTTCACCGGTAGCGGGTTTTGAGCTGATTGGAGGCTAAGTTATCGAAGTTGAGCGAGGTGACCGCCAGCGTTCGCGGCACTGCATTTCTTCCTTTTGTTTATAAATCCTACTTTGTATATTTGAGGCCTTGTAGTGGTATTTAGACTCTTATATATGCTCGTGACTTGTGACACACCGGTTTGGGCTGTGTTTGGGTTGTATTCCGCATTTTATAAAGAGATCTTTTGTTTGGACTGTGGTCATTTAATCATGCTAAAACTGTTTATTAATATTAACTATTCTGAAAAGGCGACATGGGTTGGTTGGTTGGCCTTGTCTTCACGAGAGGCGCCATCACGACCGGGTCGGGGTTTGGGTCGTGACAAGTTTGTATCAGAGCCTAGGTTACATAGGTCTCACGAGTCATGAGCAGGTTTAGTAGAGTCTCTCGGATCGATATGGAGACGTCTGTATTTATCCTCGAGAGGCTGTAGAACCTTTAGGAAAACTTCGCATTCTTGAATTCTTATCGTGCGTCCTTGATTCAGCTTGAAAAGTAACTCTTGAAATTCCTTCCACGCGTTCGCATGCGCGCATGAGCGCTCAGTATCAGATGTGCCTTGATGGCTTGTGATTCCTCAATCGATGGGCGAGATGTGATCTCTGTGAGTTGATGTTGGGCCAGTCTGAAGGACTTGAGGCCGGATCTTTGCCTATGGCTTGAGCACCGAGGTGCTGATTGTGTGAGCAAGTGTTTTGGACTTATATGTTCGGTATTGTCCCTATTAGTTGGAGTGACGGTTGGATAGCTATGTGATGAGTATGTTAGTACTGCGAGATGTATCTATGTGACTTGGAAGTGACGAGGAAGTCTGTTGGATGATAGATGAACTATTAAGTGTTTGATTTCCATCGTGATTTGATGTGTAGCCCGAGTTATGGGCGCGTGAAGAATCTTTTCGTGTCTCCTAGTTGGGGAGTGAAGTGCATTTCATGTTCAGGTACGAGTTCAGACCCAGGAAGACTAAGTGACTGTGTAATGTGTATGACGGTGGAAAGTATACAGAAATATTATATTGAGGCAAAGCAGGTGGGTTATCTCCTGTGGAGTGTTCTGAAGTGGTGTGATCCTTATGTGTATGTTAGAAGATCCCACGAGTAAGTGAAAAGTACGTGTTGAAATTTGGAAATTTTGGGTCGCTTAAGAGAGTGGGTTTAGCTGTTGCGGGGATGAATGCGAGATTTGCAGAAGATTTACAATACTAGATGATCTGTGTTTTCACAAGCTTACAAATGATTTGAGTTTATTCTCACTATGGTATTGTGGCGTCAATAGAGTAAAAGTGTTATGAGTTATTGAGTGTATCTTGATCTACGGCTTCGAACCAAGTGGGGAAGTCTGCTGTGAGCAGTTGATTGCACGGTTAGGTGCTATGATTGGTTCTAGTTTGAGGCGTACGAGTGAATTTGCTAGGACTTGCGGAAATTGAGACCGAGAATGGTCCAAGTAAAGGAAAATTTTTGGCAAAGCTTATATTACGCTTCATAGGGTAAGAGGATCACGGGATGTCTTAAGTGGTTGTTGGTAAAGAATGCTCGATGCATAGAGCCGGAAGATACTTGGTTGTATTGGGATGAGGATTTCATTCTGCGGTGTCGGAGTGCCAATGAGGCAAGGGTGCTTATGTTCGTTGGTCCAGGTAAGTTGCAGTTTGAATAATAGTGAATGACTTGCGAGAATGGTTCAAATGTGTTCAAGAGTCTGCATACATCATTGAGTATTCTAATGTTACATATGCAGTTAGAAACTGTGCTTTCATTGGAAGAGGTCAAGACTTGTGGTATTCCTATGTTAATTATGGGATTCTATGTATCTGTATCAGGAAGGTAAAAGTAACGGATTTACGTTCGCGGGAAGTTCTTCAGAGTAAAGTATTCTGGAATGTGGTGTTTCTGGAAATATTTAAGAGAGTATTCAGCGGCTTATGGGTCTCAGACAATGTGGTTTTATGCTTGGGTCTCGTATGGTGAGCCGGGTTGAGGAATTGTGGTGCTATAGCAAGAGAGAATATCAAGTTGAAAATGAATCAGGAGGAAATTTGGATAGATGGAATAGTTTGATAGTAGACCGAATCGGCATGGTAAGGATATGATTAATTCTTTGTGTGTGTTCGAGGTAATGAGTTCGTACAGGTATTTTACAGCAAAGCTCTTGGGTTTTGACGGCTTGCTTAGCTTGGTCTAGTTAGAAGGATTCAATCCTGGCAGTTTAGTTTGTGCAAATGGAATTGGGAGAGAGTTCTTGTTGGGTTTTACCGTGGTTTGGAGATGTATATTTTCTACGGGCATGCGGAGCATGGGATGCATAGTGATTTTTCTTCTAGATGGGACCAATGGAAAGTTCTTGACTAGTTGAGTGCGTAGGTGTCTGTGGCTTGGAAGGGAGATAAAGTTTTCATGTTATCCTCGGATGGTATGGTATATGCGGTATGTTGTGGAGGACTGAGACTTGCGTGTGTTAGGTTACAGTTCAGTTCTGGAAGGGAGTTCATAAAAATCTTAAGCAACGGGTAGCCTCAGATAGTTAAGGGAATGATATTTTTAATTGGAAGTGATTTGACGATAGTATATGTTCAGAAAAAGGGTAATGTGATTAAGTTGATGGCACTTCGGTAGTATTGCGGCACTTTCTTGTTAGATCACTGGTGATATTCGGGTTTGCTTGGTGGCACAGGAAAATTTTAGAGTATCTATCATGGAATGATAGGGTATTTAAAGTGTGGTATGCTTTCGGACGGCGAAATTGGGATCAGGTACGATGATTTGTGTGCTCTATGGAGTTGGAGACTGGGAGTTCACATGTTCAGGATATGTTGTGGTTGTGGATCGTGTGTATCAGCACCGTTTAGCGGCTATCAGGATTTGGAGGCTCGAGTGGATCTTTCTTTGCTGGTATGTTAGATTCTGGATGTGATGTTGGAGTTCAGACTGGTTTTCTCAGTGTCGGGTTATTCTGGACTATTACGCTATGGGCTATGCCGGAAATGCCACGAGATGAGTGGCGAGGTACGTTGGATTATGTTCTAGTAGAGTGGGTTATATTCCAAAGACCCAGCGGATGGCTGGGAAGGACTGTATTTCTTAATTGGGCATTCGTGATGGATGTCAGTGCAGAAGTTTTTACCATTGATTCATTTCCAGTGTTGAAGGACCTTCGGATATGGTTCTTGTGGCCGGGCATGTCGCCGGGCGAGGTTGTGGATTTCGGTATTGATTTGGTGCCGGGCACCGTATCGTACGGCTCCGACAGGAGTCATAGTAGTGCAAGGAGCAGCTTCAGGCTTCCTTGATAATGAGTTCGTTGGCAGGCCAATATAGATGCGTGTTCTAGCATGGGTCGGCTTGGTTGGCCCCGAATTGTATTGTTGAGGGATAGGTTGATTCGATCGTTATTGAGCTTGTTGGTGATCTGGGGAAATCTATGGGTGGCCTTCCTGTGTTGCGAGACGTTATGATTTGTTGGTTATGGGCACATATGGTGCGATTTTATTGGGGTTCTTAGTGGAAGTCGAGCGGGAAGAGTGATTGGGTGTTGTTCGGTGGGTGGCGTATCGGTTATGTCCTATCGGGTTTGCGTGGTATATGTTACTTGTTTCACCGAGGGTGTGATGATTCGCTTTGGTTCCGGACATCAAATTGTGCGTGGTTGTCAATTTCGGGCATAGTGACTCAAGGTGTCTCATGTGGAGTAGTGTTTGGATAGGATCGTGCATTGCAGCGAGGCTATGTTGAGATATGACCTTGCGGGTTAGATTCGTGTGTCTATTCTATGATGTGAGACGGGTTCTCAACCTTGTGTTGTGGTGGTACTGGTGAGCTTGAGGTACAGCTCGTTCATTTGAATCATTTTCATGATTTGAGTATGTCCGAACCGTTGCTTAGTGGTGCGCGTATTATGCTAGTTGTGGCTTAGGCCTCTATTGATGTGTCATGTCACCGGAGTGGTGTGTTGGATTAGAGGAGATCGTTGGGATCATTAATGAATACGATCGGATTCGATTTCAGCATGTTGGAAGGTTAATATCGAGGTTCGGCTCGAAAATTTGCTATGGTAATTGCCAGAGGAGAAATGGCTTCATGAATGGTTGATCTGAGAAATGGTCATGGTTTATTGCGTGTTTCATTTATTGTTGGCAGTATATGTAAGTGTTGGAATGAGACTTTAGCTGATAAGAGGTTTTCTATCAGTAGTTGGTTGTTGTGGGCAGCTGCTGTGAATGGAAGTTATCGCTACATGTGTTTGAGTTATGTGGTGTATCATATAACTGCGCCTGAGGTTGCAGGCATGGGCTACTACAGCTAGTTCGGGTCTATTCAGAGTATAGGTGTGAGGTTTTGATCGTATTGATGGTTTTAGAAGTGAAAATGTGGTTCTAGGATTCACGGGCTAGATTGGGTTGTGTAATTTCATTTTCTATGTGTTATCGGACCTATATGAGATAGGGTGACGTGGGATCATCCCCGGGTATATGCTTGGTAAGGTTATCCAGTCATTGGTTGGCTTCTAGAACAACTATGGGTACGTTCGAGGACGAACGTGTGTTTAAGTGGGGGAGGATGTGAAGACCCGACCGGTCGTTTTGAGCTTTTGCACTTTGACCGCCAGTTCTCGAGCATGACTTACCCCGTGTAATGTATTATGACTGATGTAGACCGTTGGTTTTGGTTTTCAGGAAAATCGGAATGAATTTGAAAGAACAGTCTCAATTGAAAGCTTTGAATTTGAAAGGTTTGACCAAGAGTTGACTTATTTATGTATGAACTCGGATCGGTGTTTTTACGATTTGGTTAGCTTCGTTGGGTGATTTATGACTTAGGAGCGTGATCGGAATTGGTTTTGGAGGTCCGGTGTAGAATTAGGCTTGAATTGGCGAAGTTAGTATTTTGGCGAATTACGGTTGATAGGTGAGATTTTGATCTAAGGGTCGGAATGGAATTCCGAGAGTTGTTGTAGCTTCGGTATGTCTTTTGGGATGTGTGTGCAAAATTCCAGGTCATTCGAACGTTGTTTGGTCGGGTTTTTGATCGAAAGTGTATTTCGGAAGTTTTTTGGAAACTTAGGCTTGAATTCGATGAGTTTTGGGTAATTTGATGTTGTTTGAGGTGTTTTGATGATTGGAACAAGTTTGAATGAGGTTATGGGTTATGTTGGTAGGCTCGGTTGAGGTCCCGAGGGCCTCGGGTGTGTTTCGGGAGGCTAAGCGGATCAGTTGCATGTTTGAGAACTTCAGAAAAAATTGCAGGTCAGTTGCAGGCATTTTTGGCCTTCGCATTTGCCAAGGGCCGGGGTTCATGAGCATCGCGTTCGCGAGGTACCATGCTGCGTTCGCGAAGGTTTGAGAGAGGCTGCATTGCGTTCGCGAGTGTGGATACGTGATCGCGAAAGAGGTTTTGGGGCTGATGGTCAGATGTTCATCGCGTTCGCGTGGAGGCGAACGCGTTCGCGAAGTTAAAAACTGTGGAAGCAGCGCGTTCGCGACTGGCATGTCGCGTTCGCGTAAGGTAAAAGAAGGTTAACATAATTTTTGTGCTACACGTTCGCGAGAGATGGACCGCGTTCGCGAAGAAAGCTTTTAAAGCCTGGGCAGAATGTTTTAATAGCTCTTGTCCGCGATTTTGGAGCTAACTTTCACCATTTTTGGGCGATTTTGGAGCTTCTTGAGGGGAATTGAAGAGGGATTCAAGAGATAACACCTGGAGGTAAGATTTTTGAACTCAATCCTCGATTATATTGTGAAATTAACCTAGAAATTCATGGAAATTTAGCTAAAATGGAAGAACTAGGGGGATTTTGAGGTTTTTAAATTGGGATTTGAAGGGCCATTTGAGGTCGGATTTGAGATTTTTTGATATGTATGAACTCGCGGAAGGATAAGGAACCCGTTGATGTGAAAATTTCTGAGTTTCGAGAAGTGGGCCTGGGGCTCGGGTTTTGCTAATTTCGGGATTTTTGATATTTTTCGATTGTTTTCGCTTGGGCTTTGTTCCCTTAGCATATTGTGATGTATTCGTTCTGATTTTGGATAGATTCGACGCGCGTGGAGGCCGATTTGAGGAGCAAAGGCATCGCGAGCTAGAGATTTAGCCGGTTCGAGGTGAGTAATGATTGTAAATGATATCCTGAGGGTTTGAAACCCCGGATTGCACATCGTAGTGCTATATTGAGGTGAGACACGCGCTGGATGATGAGCGTTGGGTCTTTTACTACTGGGGATGTGACTTGGTCCGTCCCGATTGATGATTTTACCGCATATTTGACTGGAATTTATTTGTTATCATCATGATTTGGGCTGATTGCCATATTTGGGCTTCGTGCCAATTATTTGAACCCCTTCGGGGATGGTTGTTGATATTTCCTCACTATTTCGATTATATACTTGAACTCAGTCATGTATTTTTCACTGTTTTCAAAACACAGCCAAGTTTATTTCGCTTTAACACTTGAAATGATACTTCCAATAATACTTTTGGGCTGAGCATCATGTTTTACTGTTGCCCGAGAGGCTTATGTAATTTTTGACTGAGTAAGGCCGAGGGCCTGTGTTGTGAGGATACTTTTGGATCGGGCTTCACGCTGCAGCAGTGAGATACTGCTTTGATTATGAGGACGAGGGCCTAAGATATGTACGCCACGAGATGTCTTGATATTGCGCTTGGGCAGTAAGGGGCCCCTCCCGGAGTCTGCACACCCCCAGTGAGCGCCGTCGACGATAAATGGATCGGGCTGCACGCCGCAGCGATATATGGATCGGGCTGCACGCCGCAGCGGTGCTGGTACTGTTCTATGTGTTTACTTTATTCATTTGTTTGCCATTATCTGTCGTTGTGCTACTTCACGTGATACCTACCTGATTGCCTGGCATTATCTGTTAATTGAGTGTTGTGACCGAGGGGCGGATTTATGTGCTTATCTGCACTATTGTTTTGCATTCATTT
>NW_017671199.1:324495-336792 GCF_001879085.1 Nicotiana attenuata | reverse complement strand
ATACACTCGGAAGATGAGGAGCATGGAACAGAGCCTCAAGAATATACAAGGCTTAAGTGGTCAGAAAAGCGTATCCTACGCTGATTTGTGTATGTTCCCACATGTTCACCTACCGCTAGGTTTTAAAACTCCCAAGTTCGAAAAGTACGACGGCATGGAGACCCCATAGCCCACCTCAAAAGGTACTGCAATCAATTGAGAGGGGCAGGGGGAAAAAGGAACTTCTCATGGCTTATTTCAGAGAAAGTCTAGTGGGCATTGCATCCGAGTGGTACATGGATCAGGACATATCTCGTTGGCACATTTGGGATGATCTAGCTTGAGATTTTGTCAGACAGTTTCAGTATAACATAGACATAGCTCCTGACAGGAATTCTCTATTGAATCTCAAGAAGAAGTCATCAGAAAGTTTCCGAGAATACGTTGTTAAATGGCACGAACAAGCGGCCAGGGTCAAGCCCCCGATGGATGAAACAGAAATGATGAGTGTTTTTCTACAAGCCCAAGAGGCTGACTACTTTCAGACTATGATGTCTGCAATGGGGAAACCGTTTGCTGAGGCCATCAAGATTGGTGAGATGGTCGAGAATGGTCTGAAAACAGGGCGCATATTGAGCCAATCTGCCATAAGAGCTACGTTCCAAGCAATTCAAAGCGGGTCCAGAGGTGTAGCGAACAGAAAAAAGAAGGAAGAAGTGGCGATGGCGGCTTCAGGTCTGAGAAACCCCCGTCCACCCAGAGGTTACTTCCCTCCAAGCGCACCACAACATTATTATCCCCACCAGGATGTGGCTTATGCTATGGCCCCCCAGCCTTACACGGTGATGAACGCCCAACCATACCCTCGGCCACAACAACGGTTTAACCAAAACAGAGCTCCACCTCCTAGAAATAACCCTCCTCACCAAGCTCAGTATAATCCCCGACCTGCACAAAATAATTTCCCCTATAATGCCCATGCTCGGGAGCCACCCAGGAGAACAAACTTCACACATATTGGTGAATCATACTCTATCATTTTCCCTAAATTGGTCCAAATGGGTTTGCTACAACCCGTACCCCCGAACAGACAAAAACCAGAGTCACCTTCCTACCGACCCGGCACCCAGTGTGCTTATCATTCTGGGGTGGAAGGACATGACACTGATGATTGTTGGACTCTGAAAAGGGTGGTTGAAAATCTCATAGAGCAAAAACGGATAGTGCTGAAGGATGAAGAAATTCCTAATGTAACCAACAACCCATTACCGGCTCACAAAAATGGGCCAGTCATCGGGATGATTTGCGAAGATAAGGAGTTTGATCCCGCCTTGAAAGCCATCATTGCCATCGCTGATGTCGAAAAGAAACCAAAGGCTGTTGCAAAACAAGACAAAGGGGAGAAGAAGAGTAAAACCACCCCTCAAAGTGCAGAAAAGATAGTGGAAACCAAAACTGGGGCAGTACCCCCAAAAGATGCCATTCTTTATGTTCCTCGGGGTCATAGGAAATAACAAATAACGTTGAGCCCTCCAAGAAGGTTCGAGCTGAACAAGGGACCTAAGATGTATGTGCCTAAAGGGACCTATGTGGTACGGGGGCCAGTAATTTCACCAAGGCTGAATGAGCCCATGGTTATTGGTCGCACACCACAGAAGCCCATGACAGACCCCACAGTCATCCCATGGAATTACAACAAAGCGGCGGTGACATACAAAGGAAAAGAGGTCCTAGGGGAAGCAAATGAAACTAACCCAGCTGCGAAATACCTTAACTTGGAGAATTGAACAACGTCAAGAAGAAGTGTTTCCCACTCAAGAAGTCTGTTAGTGCTGAGGAGGCCGAAGAATTCTTTCGTAAAATGAAAATTGCGGACTATGAGGTAATAGACCAACTCCGAAAGTCTCCTTCACATGTCACACTCATGTCTCTACTGGTGAGCTCAACCGAGCATCGGAAAGTGTTGATAAAGACCCTCAATGAAGCTTATGTTCCGATTGAAATCACTGTTGAACAACTGGAAAGGATGGCAGAAAGATTCTCCACAGTCAACCAGATCTCATTTAGCAAGAATGATTTGCCCCCAGAAGGGGCTGCCCACAACAAAGCCCTCCATTTGATAGTTAAGTGTGAGGGGTACTATGTGAAAAGAGTCATGCTGGATGGCGGATCCGAAGTTGATATCTGCCCTCTCTCAACTTTGCAAAGAATGGAGATTGGGACTGAGAGAATCAGGCCTAACAATGTCTGTGTGCGTGCCTTTGATGGCGTCAAGAGAGACACTATAGGTGAGATCGATTTGATTCTGACTATCGGTCATGTGGATTTCGAGGTGACATTCCAGGTCCTAGACATGGACACTTCTTATAATTTCCTCTTGGTAAGGCCCTGGATTCACGTGGCAGGGGCCGTACCTTCCACTCTCCACCAGATGGTGAAATTTGAATATGAAGATCAGGAGATCGTGGTCCACGGAGAGGACGAGCAATCAATTTATAGGGACCCGTTAGTCCCATGTCTTGAAGCTAGGGAAGGTAGCGAACATATAGTCTATCAAGATTTCGAGGTTTCGCAGACCAATGTGAAGAAGGAAGCCCGTGTCCTCAACGTTTTCTCTCAAATGCGTCAATTATGGTTGCCAAGGAAATGATCAGGCATGGTTATAAGCCCAGGAAGGGGCTCGGGACATCATTATAAGGTGTCACAGAACTTATTACTCTGGCTGCTAGCGAGAAGTTCTTTAGTGTGGGTTTTCAAGCCACGCCAGCTGATGAAACATGGGCAAATGAGCGAAATAACAATGGTTTGGTTTTGCCTCAGCCAATCCCGCATCTGTTCGAATTATTCGTCAAGCCCAAGTACACAGAAGAGGAAGATGAGGCCTTCACGGCCGAAGAAATTGAAGAAATATGTGGGGCCATGAGGTAGATGTTATATGAAACCCACATGGTCCAGCCGGGAGAAGGCTTGAGCACCGCTGAGGTGCTGTATATGGGGCCCAATGCCAAGTTGCAAACTGGAAGGCTACTCCGTTCCCAGTCAGGCGGGTATCCCGGTAGTTCAGTCTTGCCACCTTTTCTACGTCACGAGTTATTCCAGGGTGTAGCTCGAATGTTTCCTTTAGTTTACTGTCTTAAAATTCCCCAGTGTAAACCCTAATATCTTCAAAATTCAATGAAATGAAATCAATATTTCATCGTTCATGAATCTCTCTTTTTATTCTTTCTGATTTTTGTTACTTTTTCTTATTTCTTCTTTTAGTTCTAATAATGCGGCTTAAATAACATGACATGCTTGCGGACTTCATGCCCAGATCCAAATAGGCTGTCTAATTGTGAAATAATGAATCAAGAACCGGAATACGATGAAGAAAGAGGCTTTTAGGGAAATAAATCGAGAATTGGAACAATTTGAGAATAAGCCTAAGCCAAATCTAAATGAAACCGAGCCAGTAAATTTGGGTAGTTCAGAAGAGGTCCAAGAAACCATGATAAGCATTCACACAGATGAAATAACTTGGGATGCACTGATCCGACTTTTGTTTGAATTCAAAGATGTGTTTGCTTGGTCCTACGATGATATGCCAGAATTAAGTGTTGATCTAGTGGTGCACAAATTGCCAACTTACCCCGATTGTCCCCCTGTCCAGCAGAAACAAAGAAAATTCAAAACTGACATTAGTGACAAGATCAATGAAGAGGTCACCAAGCAGTTGAAAGCGGGTGTGATCAGAGTGGTCCGGTACACCACCTGGTTGGCTAATGTGGTCCTAGTGCCAAAGAAAGACGGGAAAACCCGAGTCGGGATCTGAACAAAGCAAGTCCCAAGGACAACTTTCCTTTGCCAAACATCCACATCCTTGTTGACAACTGTGTCAAACATGAGATACAGTCTTTCATGGATTGTTATTCTGGATATCATCAGGTCTTGATGGATGAAGAAGATGCGGAAAAGACAGCCTTTACCACACCCTGAGGCACTTATTGTTAGGTCATGCCTTTTGGTCTGAAGAACGCCGGGGAAACGTACATGAGATCTATGAATACCATCTTTCATGACATGATGCACCAAGAGATTGAGGTATATGTGGACGATGTGATCATTAAGTCCAAAACGTAGGATGACCATGTTCTGGATCTGAGAAAGTTCTTTGAGCGTCTGCGCAAGTATGATTTGATGCTAAACCCGGCTAAATGTGCATTTGGAGTTCCGTCTGTGAAACTTCTGGGATTTATAGTCAGTCGGAGGGGCATTGAGCTAGATCTAACGAAGATAAAGTCTATTCGGGATTTACCTCCTCCGAGAACCAAGAAAGAGGTTATGAGTTTGTTAGGAAGGTTGCATTACATCAGCCGGTTCATTGCTCAGTTTACTTCCACCTGTGAACCCATATTCAAGCTATTGAAGAAAGATGTCGTGATTAAATGGACAGATGAGTGTCAAGAAGCCTTTGACAAAATCAAAGAATATCTGTCGAATCCGCCAGTCTTGGTCCCACCCGAACCTGGGAGGCCTTTGTTTCTGTACTTGACAGTCTTGGAGAATTCCTTTGGCTGTGTCCTCGGGCAACATGATGTGACCGGGAAGAAAGAGCAGGCAATCTACTATTTGAGCAAGAAGTTCACTAGTTATGAAGCCAAATATACCATGTTGGAAAGGACTTGTTGCGCCCTGACTTGGGTCGCTCAGAAGCTTAGGCATTACTTGTTGGCCTACACCACTTACCTCATCACCAGGTTGGATCCTTTAAAGTACATATTCCAGAAGCCGATGCCTACAGGGAGGTTGGCAAAATGGCAAATCTTGCTCACTGAGTTCGACATAATCTATGCCACTCGCACGGCAATGAAAGCTCAAGCTCTAGCGGATCACCTGGCTGAAAACCCTGTTGATGATGAATATCAGCCTTTGAGTACTTACTTTCCGGACGAGGAAGTGAATTCAGTTGAGGTAATTTCAGAAGACGCCAATGCTTGTAAAATGTTCTTCGACAGAACTATGAACGCAAAAGGTGTCGGGATTGGGGCAATTTTGATTTCACCCACCGGTCAGCACTATCCAGCCATAGCTCGGCTTCGGTTTTTCTGCACAAACAACACTGCCGAGTATGAAGCCTGCATTATGGGTATGAACATGGCAATAGACCAAAATATGGAAGAATTGGTAATCATGGGAGATTCAGATTTGATTATCCGACAAGCTCAGGGAGAATTGGAAACTCGGGATGTCAAGCTTATACCATACAGGCAACATGTGAAAGATCTTAGCAAACGGTTTAAATCTGTTGAGTTCAGGTACGTTCCTCGGTTTCACAATGAGTTAGCCGATGCACGCTACCTTGGCCTTGATGTTGCCGTACCCAGGCAATGTCCACATTGACCCGTTGGAAATCCAAATCCGAGAAAGGCATGGTTATTGCAATACGGTTGAGGTGGAGCCCAAGTGTTCAGCCATGGTACCATGATATCAAGATGTTTTTGAAAACAAAGAAATATCCCGAGCAAGCTAGTAGAGATCAAAAGAGAACCATTAGAAGACTCGCCGGTGGTTTCTTTTTGAGCGGAGAGGTTTGGTACAAAAGGACTCCAGATTTGAACCTTTTGAGATGCGTGGAAGCCAAGAGGCCGAAAAATCATGAATGAAGTACACGCAGGAGTATGCGGACCTCCTATGAATGGGTATGTCCTTGCAAAGAAAATCCTTCGAGCAGGGTATTACTAGATCACCATGGAAAAGGATTGCTTCAGCTTCGTCCGAAAATGCCATCAGTGTTAGTTACACGGTGACCTGATTCATACACCTCCCTCAGAACTGCATCCTATGTCGGCATCGTGGCTGTTAATTGCTTGGGTTATGGATGTCATTGGGCCAATCGAGCCAAAATCTTCAAATGGGCATAGCCATACTGGTTGCCATCGACTACTTCACAAAATGGGTTGAAGCAATCACTCTCAAAGCTGTCACTAAGAAAGCAGTGGTGGACTTCGTACACTCCAACATCATTTGCCGTTTTGGTATCCCTACAACTATAATTACGGACAATGCTGCAAACTTGAATAGTCATTTGATGAGGGAGATATGCGAACAATTTAAGATCAGGCATCGGAACTCTACCCCTTATCGGCCCAAAGCTAATGGTGCCGTTGAAGCAGCAAACAGAAACATCAAGAAGATTCTTAGAAAGATGATCCAGAGTTCTAGACAATGGCATGAGAAGTTGCCGTTTGCATTGATGGGATATCGCACAACTGTGCGCACATCGATTGGAGCAACACCCTATCTTTTGGTTTATGGAACTGAAGGTGTAATACCCGCAGAAGTTGAAATCCCTTCCCCCGAATGATTGTTGAAGCTGAAATTGAGGACAGTGAGTGGGTCAAAACCGTCTAGAACAGTTAACCCTGATTGATAAAAAGCGAATGGCCGCAGTCTGCCACGGGCAGTTGTATCAACAAAGAATGGCCCGTGCCTACAACAAGAAAGTGCGGCCTAGCAACTTTGAAGTGGGGCAACTCGTTTTGAGGCGTATTCTCCCTCACCACCAGGAAGCAAAAGAGCAAGTTCGCTCCGAACTGGAAGGGTCCATACATTATAAGAAAATTGTTGCCAAAAGGGGCATTGTACTTGGGAGACATTGAAGGAAATGATCCCGAAACAGCTGTAAGTGCAGACACAGTCAAAAGGTATAATCTTTCTGTGGCACCAATATTATCCGATTGGGATGACGAAGGCTTTCATTCTCGCTACCCCAAACACTTCTACACTTTGCTAACCCTTTGAGCCGGTTACCTTTCTTTGATTACCCTCTTTGGAATCCGAAAACGTTTGTAAAAAAAACAATCAATCAAAATCAAAAACAAAGTTCCCTGAACTACGTTCGTCTTGATTCCAAAAGAATACGTAGGCAGCCTCTCTCTGGGGTTCAGTCACACCAAAACAAAAATCCACATTCCCCTCTAAACTTGAAACTGGGGCAGAAGTTATAATGGTTTGGCGACGGTTCGCCAGAATAGTTCCAAAGTTGTAATTCAATCCAAACTCTTTTTACCCTAAATCCTGTTCAAGTCCTTCTGATCAATCGGTGAGAATGTTCAAGAATCGGAGAATACGGTTATTTGGATCTGATGAAACAAAATAAGAGAAAATAAAATGAGGGAGTCTTATTGGTGAAAACCCACACGGGCACTGTAAGGCGATGGTGAGTAGAGAAACTGAAAATGAGAGAGTCTTGCCAGTGAAAACTCGCAAAGAGCACTATAAGGCGACGGTAAGAAGAGAAATGAGAGAGGTCAATTGGCGAAAACCCGCAAAGGGCGCCGTTGATCGAGAAGAAGAAATTCCTTACAACCATTGGCACTGAAAGAGTCCTGGCAAAGTTTCTTGGTTTTAAAACATGAGTCATAATGGGTTTATGAGAGGTGGATAGTTGCACATATCGGGTATCCAGTCCAAGAAGCATGTCATGTCTATTGAAGTCTGCATGCACTCCAGATAAGTCCTTCTTTCCTCCCCCGAAAGGGACACTTCTCTTCAAATTCATTATCCTGTCCTTTCTTTACTTTTTCTTTGAATCCCTTTCTATTTAATCCTCCTCCGAAACTAATAAGAAGAAAAGATGGAAAGATTGGTTTTACAGGGTTGCTTAGCAAAAGCCAAGTTCAAGTAAAGGCACCCATGCCTTAGCAGGTGCATCAAGTCGATCTCGACTGGCCATGATGGCTGATGATCCAGAGTCAAAATTATTGAAAAGGAAAGAGATTCAAAGTCAAGTGCCCATAAAGGCAAAATGAAATGAAAGGCCAAGCCCCATAATGGTTAACCATCATGTGAAATTTTGAAAAGTCAAGACTCCTGGGTTTAGAAATGAAGCCAATTCCCAGTAAACCAACAAGCAATGGAGATTTCAGCAAAAGAGTGGGCCGAGCTCAAGTGATCAAAAAAATCAAGGCCACAAAACCAACCACCGTTTTAAACTAACAAATTGTTCTTTGATTTGAAAATAGGTGCAATCCAAAACAACCTCGCAAGAAGCAGGTGCAATAAAAGTAAGGTGCGCGGAGACCAGAATGGTCGTGCAGCGGAAGTTAACCCAAAAAGGGAAGTCCCTTTCAAACTCTTCATGCATTCTCCTGAATAGAGTGCTAAAAGTAAAATGAAAAGAAAGAAAAGAAATTCTAAACCATGGTAGCATAGGGTCCCCAATCTCTAGCTACGTTTTCCCAGCATAGGGTCCCATTCCCTAGTCGCTCCCAGCATAACCTGGTAGTCTTTTCCATTACAGGGTTCCATTCCCTAGTTGATTCCCGGCATAACCCGTCGACCTCCCCGGCATAACCCGAGGACCTTTTTAAATTCCGGCATAACCCGATGACCTTCCCGGCATAACCCGAGGACCTTTTTTTTCCGGCATAACCCGATGACCTTCCCTAGCATAACCCGTGGACCTCGCCGGCATAACCCGTGGACTTCCCCGGCATAACCCGAGGACTTTTTCTCTTTTCCGGCCTAACCCGATGACCTTCCCCGGCATAACCCGTGGACCTCCCCAGCATAACCCGAGGACCTTTTTGTTTTCCAGCATAACCCGATGACCTTCCCCGGCATAACCCGATGACCTTCCCCGGCATAACCCGTGGACCTCCCCGGCATAACCCGTGGACCTTTTCTCTTTTCCGACATAACCCGATGACCATCCCCGGGATAACCCACGGACCTCCCCGGCATAACCCGAGGACCTTTTTCTTTTTCGGCATAACCCAACGACCTTCCCCGGCATAACCCGTGGACCTTTCCGGCATAAACCGGGACCTTTCCACCTTTCCGGCATAACCCGGCCATTTTTCCAGCATAACTTGGCAAATATTTCTAACTTAGGGTATTCCCTAGTTGATTTTATTATAAATATAGGGCTCCACTCCCTAATCTCTTTTTCCCAGGGATACATAGTCCTGATTTTATTGCTTTCTGATACATAGAGACATTCAATCAAGAAGCCAACATGGGGCAATTATTCAAAGAATAGCTAATTCTCTTTCAACAATTTAAGAAAATGAGGTTTAGATCTTGTTAGAAATTCATTTACTATTTTGATGTGGTTTAAGCATTTCAGCTATCCATAAGATTACAAATATTCAAAGTATAGCATGCTTTTAGGTCCTAGGCTACCCGGACAATAGCATAATAGTAGCTACGCACGGACTCTCGTCACCTCGTGCGTACGTAGCCCCCGCAAATAGGAGCAAATTTTCAATTAATTCACCTATATGGACATTTGCCTCTCACAAAGTTAGAAAGGAGACTCACCTTGCTCCGAAGCCTACATTCCGATTCAAGAACGCGCTCAAACTTCCAATTTAGAGCCGAACGATCCACAACTATTCAAATAGGGTAAGAACTAGTCAATACATGCTTAAAAGTTCATATTCTAACTTTCCACCCAATTTCCCAACATTAAATTCAAAGTTCCTATAATCCGACCCCGGGCCCACGTGCCCGGATTCCGAAATTTTTCGAAGGAAGTTGTTCTTTATAGCCTAAGGACAAAGATATATGATTTCTACTCCATTCTACAACCAATTTCGTGGTTAAATCTTGTTTTTAACAAATCCCTAGGTTTTACTCTATTCCCATGATTTCTTTACTAATTTACAAGTGTTAATCCACCCAAACTTCAAGTATTAAACTAAGAATAGGTGGGACAACTTACCTCAAGATGCTAGGGGGAAGTCTTCTCTCAAAAGCTCCCAAAAATCGCCCAAGAAACGAGTGAAAGATGAGCAAAAATGGCATTGGGCCCGAATAAATGAAGGCCACTGCCTTCTGTGATTTCCGCTATGCAGTCTTGGGCCGCACCTGCGGCCACCGCTTCTGCGGAAGGAAGACCGCTTTTGCGGTCTGGGCCGCTTTTGCGGATAGGCCCACCACTTCTACGGTTCTGCTTTTGCGGATATCGGTCCGCGTCTGCGGTCTTGACATGCCTGGCCTTGGGCCGCATCTGCGACAGGCCCTACCGCTTCTGCGGTTCCGCTTTTGCGGATTTAGGGCCGCATCTGCGGTCTTAGCCGCTTCTGCAAAAAATCGACCGCTTATGCGGTCTCGCACCTGCGGCCAACCAACCGCAGGTGCGGTTATGACAGAAGCAGATGCTTCAGCACCTCCAAAAACTCCTTTTTGATCCGTAAACCTCCCGGAATCCATCCAGGGCCCCCGGGACCCCAACCAAACATACCAACCAATCCCAAAACACGTTATGGACTTGCTCGAGACCTCAAATCACATTAAACAATGCTAAAACCATGAATTACACTCCGATTCGAGCTTTATGAACTTAAAACTTTCAAACTTCTACTTCCGATGTGTAAACATATCAAATCACGTCCGATTGACCTCGAATTTTGCACACAAGTCATATTCGACATTACGGACCTACTCCAACTTTTGGAATCGGATTCCGACCCCGATATCAAAAAGTCCACTTCCAGTCAAACTTTTCAAAAACCTTCAAATTTCTATCTTTTAGCCAAATGGCTCCAAGATAACCTACGGACCTCCGAATTCACTTCCGATCGCACTCCCAACTCCAGAATAACCATACGGAGCTATTCACAGTCTCGGAATCCCAAACGGACATTGATAACATTGAAATGCACTTCAAACCAAACTTATGAAATTCCTTCTAAAATGCTAACTTCCACAATAGGCACAAAAATGCTCCCGGGTTATCCAAAACCCGAACCGGGCATACGCCCAAGTCCGAAATTATCATACGAACCTGCTGGAACCTTCGGATCCCGATTCCAAGGTCGTTTCCTCAAAATTCCCATCCTAGTTCATTCTTTCAACTTTAGGCTCCTGAAATAGGAATTCTCTTCCCAAATCAACTCCGGACTTCCCGGAACTTAATTCTGACCACGCGTACAAGTCATAACACCTGAAATGAAGCTGCTCATGGCCTCAGGCTGCTGAACGGAGCGCTAGAACTCAAAACGACCGGTCGGGTCGTTACACTTTCAATAAAGAAATAGTTTAGATTTTGTTGCAATAACTCACAAAATTTTCCTAGTGAAAACTGGGGCAGAAAATTCCGTTGGTTTGTTTACTTTGATGCCTGAACTGGTTTTTACCGTGAGGCACAAGGTTTGAGATGGCCAAAAGAAAAAGTCTCAACCCAAATAAAGGAAAGGAAGAAACAAGAAAAGAAGTTGAACTTTGAGTGTAGAAGCGGAGAAAAGACGCGGATTGCCTAAGCTACGGACGCAAGCTTTGCATGTCCCGACTTGATCCGAGAAGCTGAAAAAGATTGAACCATTGGTTGCAGCTAACCAGCATCAAGATTCACATCAGAGTCTGCAGGAAGAACTAGCCAAGACTCAAGATCAAGCTTTGGAAGGTTTATAGATAGGAATCTTGTAACTCGTAGTTGATAGGCTTAGCTAGTTTAGCTTTTCATCTTTCATTTTGGTGAAATAAGGAGTTCAGCAAGCAGAAACAGCAGCAACAGCAATGAGATCACAGTTTCTCGGTAGTCCCAGCTACCGAAACTTCCAGAACTACACTGAACTGATTCCTTTATAGCCAAGGATATGTAGGCAACCTCCGAAGCAGGGTTCGGTCAGACCTTTTTCAAAAAATGCTTCCCATGGAGTTTCAAACGGGCAAAAATCCCTCATAGTTGCTCATTTTGTCTTTGCCCGAAAACCCTTCGTGTTTCCGAGCAAAGAGGGACAGCTGTAAGCATGTGATTTTTGCCCTATGTGAAATACTCCTATAAAATTCCAGGAAAATAGATTTTTTGTTTGTTATTTGCCATTTTAGGAATTTTTCTAGAATTTTATTTAATTGTTTGCATTTTTGTGCATGTTTAAGTTTTATTTAAATCATGAAAAATACCAAAACTACCATGCATTGCATTTAGGCTTTATTTTTATATTTTAGGATTAATCACTAATTATTTGTTTTATAGAAATTGAAAATCACAAAAAATAGCTCATTTTTATATTTTTTATCTTTTAATTTTAGTTTATTGATTTTTCTCTTTTAATTTTGAATTAAGCAATTTTTATAATTTTTGTAATTAGTTAATTCATTTAACTTCACATTTTTAGATTAATTTAGATTTTTTAATTAATTTAGGATTTCTAATTAAAAAACAAAAGAAAAGAAAAGAAAAGGGAAATAAAAGAGTTTGATTTAAAGGTTGGGTTTTTGTTTTGAAATTGGACTGGTTTTAATACCCCAAACCAGCCCAAAAAATCGCACCCGAAATCCGTCCAACCCAGGCCCAAATAGCCTTACCCGGTCCAGGTCCCCCCCCCCCCC
>NW_017671199.1:317648-324475 GCF_001879085.1 Nicotiana attenuata | reverse complement strand
GTTTTAACTAACCCCAAAACCACGAACCCAAAAAATCGCCAACCCGAAACTCCGTACCCAACCCGACGGACCCAAATACGCCGTTACCCGGTCGACGGTCCCCCCCCCCCCATAATACTAAACGACCCCGTTTTGATCCAAAGGATCCCAGCCGTTGATCATCACAAATCAAACGACTGTGAACTGGCCATTCCAATACTATAAAACTGTCCGAAAATCAGAGACCCCCTCCCCCCATAGACATGTCTCTCATTCATCACCGTCTCTACTCTCTCTCTAAACTCTAAACCCTAGCCGCCTGTATATCCCTCGCCGGCTCCGCCCTATTCCGCCGTGGTCCGCCGGCCGGAAATCGCCTCACGGCGGCGGACCACCACCAAACCTCCCTAAATTTACACCATGAATCCCCCATAAACTCCTCATTCCAGATCTCTAACTCTTTTCCCTCGAATCCCAGCCTAAATCCTCGAATCTTAGATCGAAGATCACGGCCAAAACCTTAACCGCTCCAAACCCCACCAAATTCACACCATATAATCACCTCACCACCTTTACCTGAATATCCCCATATCTCCTTTCGAACGAGCCCAGAATCACCCTAATTTTAGATCTAAAACTCAAAACCCTAACTTTTTCTTTCCTCTTTTCTTGGTCTGAATCTGGTCAAGTGAACCTAAAACCTCCATTAGTCGACTGTTCTTATTAAGAACAGTCGATTAATAGTAGTCAAAGTTCATTGATGCTTTAAGGAGTCTGGACGGGTTCATAAATTGATCCAGTTTTGAAATAAAACTTAGGTAAATCTCTTTCTTTCCTTCTGTTGTTTGGTTTTATTTTTTGTTCTTCTTATGCATGTTTAATTGCTTTTATTGTGGCTGCATGTTCTAGTCAGGCTATGTTAGGTTCTCTTTCTTTTTACAGATCTTTAGTTTTGTTTGATATTTGTTTTTGTTTTTAGATCAAGAAGAGAAGAAAAATGGCATGTTTCCAATTGCTCGATTTCAATTAGCCTGGGGTTCATTTCTAAGATTCAGCAGTTCAAATGATTGATTTTGTTTTTCCTAAACTGATCTAATGTCTTATTCTAGGAGAATTAACAAGTATTTAGGCTTTTGTTGTTTCATTTGTTTAAGTTTTACAAATTGATATAGTTTGAATTCTAGTTGTTTCCTTGCAATTGCATCTCTGATTCTGTTTGATTACTGTTTAAGTGATTTATTTGTTAGTTCCAATTCTGGTTTAGGCTTGATCAATTAAGCGTTTCCATCTGTTGGTCTAAGGTTGCATCCATTTGATCCTTTTAGGACTTTTGTCCAAAATTGTCAATCATTTCTAAGCTTGTCCTTATTTATTCTGATTTGCCCACGGATAGAAACTTTAGGGACTTATTGAACCTAAAAAGTATGGGATAGAATTGAAATAGGTGGTAATTCAAAGGGTAAAATTGGGGTTTCACATTGGTTAAATTAGGAAGTTCTAGAACTTGGGACAACTGTCCTTATCCTTAGCAAATGCTGGTTTTGGATAAGGAAGAAGGACAATACAGCTGTAAAAAGATACTTTACTAGGTCAGAATATTCCTTTTTGGGATGCCTTTTTGTGCACTCTATAAAAGAAAACATTCCCTCACACAATCCCACACACAATCATTAGCAATCATCAGCATTACTCTCTGAAAAATTCCTCTTTTCTCTAAAAATTTCAAACTTGAGAAAATCTCAGAAAAATTTCGAAAAAAAAAACCTCTCCCTTCTTTCAACAAGCTAGAAATGATTTGAAGTAGAGTTATTTGGTTGGATTTTCTGGTTTTTCAAGTGGCCGGTTTTGGTTTTTTTGGAACTCTGGGGTTTACCCAGTTGTTGGCTGGTTCTTGAGTATTGTTGTTGCTCTTTTCTTTTTCTTTGGATTTCTTCAATCAGTGATTCTCATCTTAGGAGTTCCTGATCTTTTTGCTGTTTAAGGTACTGATTTAAATCCTCCCCATGTAACTGTTTTGATTGATGAATTAAAAAATATTAAGTTTACAAGAATGTGTGTAACAAAATGAGTGTTTTTCCTTTGTGATTGTTTGATTAGTATACTCTGAACTTAGGTTTAATGGTTGCAAATAGAGATGTACTAGTATGAATGTTTTGTGTAAATATGATACTTGTGATCTGCCTAAAAGATGTCAAAAAAACCTGAATTTACTAATGAAGACTCTATGCTGATTTTCTCTTATTTTAACTACTAAGGCCGTTGTCCATACTTTCCTTGCTCATAAATGACTTTTACTATAATGTTGGCTTTGTTTGAGGTCAAGTAGGCTATAACTTGTAGATTTGGCCACTGATTGGCCAAATCAGCATGTATTAATGCCCAGATTCAGATATGATAGTATACTGAAATATTGTGTGTTATTTTGTTGTATGGGTATGAAAATGGCCACAAGGCTGTTAATTAATTTGGGGCTAGTACCTGCATATTTGGTCACTAGTTGACCAAATCAGTAGGCTCAAAAAGCTGAGATTTGGATCTTGCGATTCTAACACAAGAAGAGGCCTAGTTTTGATGGATAAATCATATCCAAAAGAGGCAGGGTTTCCTTAGATTCTTGATTACATGGAGTTGTAATAGATTAGTTATTAATGTAGTGTTTTATGTAGTAATAGGTTGTAATGTACTGATTCTGAAAGCTTTATTCTGGAGGACTGTAATAAATTAAAGTTTTAATTTCATGTACTGATATTCAAAATAACTGCTTTAAGAGTGTAATTATGTGTTATCATATTTTCATAAGTGTAGTGGGGCAATGGCCCAAGCTATGAGCCAAATCTTTAAGGCCAAAAGGTTTTTTTCTGATTCGAGGTGGGCCAGACCTGGAAATAGGCCCAGATGGAAAAACGAGTCTTGACAAGTTTGGTCCTGGGCCATTGGGTCTAGGCTTTAAGCCCAATATCTTGGCTCATTTGTAAGGTTTCTTTTATGAGCTATAGTATCAATGTACGTCTGTTATGTCTTGCAAATTAATGTAGTGCAATTAATTTTTGAACTGAAGTTGTATTTCTATTTTTTATTATTCAAGAGTGAATTTACTTACAATTTTTCGCTTAATGTGTATGCCAAAATGAAAGGGTAGATAGGCTCAGCTAGAAAACATATAGCAACTGGGCCCGCCTAAATTTGAGCCCAATTTGGGCCGCTTGGTTAAGACTCAGCGTGATATCCTGAAGTCTTTTGACTTCTGGGCCAGTTTGTGAGCCCAATTACGGCCGTCGAAGCTGATTTGTTCAATGAACCCTTGCTAGCCCAAAACAACTGTCCTAGATAACTCAAAAGGGCCTGACCTTAAGTTAAGAAAATTCTAGTTTAAACTCCAATTAGGATCTTAGCCTTATTTAAATAATCTCCTTTAGCTAAAATCAAATTGAGGTGTGCCATGTCAAATAAAATCCCTTAACCCATGGCCCTCATGAAATTAATTCAAGAGTTAATCCTTGTAGAAATTGAGGCTTTCCATCAATTAAACTATCCATGGCCCTCACAAATATTGTTATTAAATTTGAACTTTCGTAGTTGCTTTAGGCGCGTTCTATAAATAATTCATCATAGCTACGGGTACGGATCCCATGACATAGTTGTGATTTTTAATTACTAAATCTCGGGTGTGCATTTCATGTGACCCAATTTCAATCTTCAACAATGTTAAATAAAGCATCGCGAACCACGGGTGCGTTTCATGCAGCGTGGTTTACGACGTGTTTTAAATGATATTGAATCTTCCTAAAATCAATTAAAAGCGGTTACAAAAGTTAAGAAATGCACAAATAGGTTAAAACATGTAGTTAATCAGATAATAGGCCAATTTTAATAGTTTAAGCGACCGTGCTCGAACCACGAAACCCGGGAATGCCTAACACCTTCTCCCGGTGATGTTATAAACGTCAATACCACACAAGAGGGGGGGTGATTTGTGTGGTACCTAATTTTCGCATTAGAAGAACCTGGTTCTTCTAAGTGTTCTAATTACAGCAGTTTGTGGAATAATAAATGCTGAAAGTAAAGTGCACAGAGATTTTTACGTGGAAAACACCTGGCTCAAAAGGTGAAAAAACCATGACCTACTACTCAGTAGGATTTTCCCAAACTCCACTAAAATCACTGAGCCAAAAACTGCATTTATAAAACTCTTTGTAAACCTAAGGATTAACTCTAATCCCAGTGTAGCACACAGCCTCAACTGTTGCGACACTTTCAAGTTAACTCTAACTTGAATACTCAATATACCTATTACAATTGCTTCTATGAAAGCCGAAAGGTACAATATGAAAACCTACTACAATTGAACTAGACTTAGAATAAACACAATGATGAAACTGGTTCTTCTATCTTAGTTCATGTAGCTTCAGACGTGCACACTTGTATCTCGCATATGTTGCTTGCAAATCAGACTTGATCTTTTTGCTCTCAAATATGCTTAACTTCTGCTTATGTGCAATCACCTGTAAAAGAGAACAATCGTTATATTTATAGAGTTAGTAATCAGAGTTTGATAAGAACTCGAATTGTGGATCCTTTGACAATTCGAGTCCAAGAACAACTCTAACTCCTAATCCATATCCTTGATCCGGATATAATTCTCTTTTCATAAGGAGACTTCAACTCCTTATCCTATATGCAATCTTTTCGATCAATTCAGAAGATATTGTTGCTGATCCTTGAGACTTATCTTCTTCACGCGTATGTCACATGTGTAAGCATATCAACACTGTGTCTCACATGATGGACCTGGTTCATGACTGAGTTCATTTTGTCAATCTTCAAAACTTCATCTGAACTTGGGCCAACAAATTCCCCCTTTTTGATGATGACAAACTCTGTGCTTTTATTGATCAGAGACTCTGTGGAACTCAGCTTAATTTTCACACTTTAATTTAACTTATCATTAAGGACCAGGTTTAATCAGGTTATAAACATCACATATTTCAGAATACAAAGTAAAGCACAATATCTCTTCCCCCTTTTGGCATCATCGAAAAGTTGCATTTTATTAGAATCCCAGGTGTTAATTACTACTCATGGCCACTGGGGCAACTGCAAGTGAAAACATGATTTAGTTAATCAATAATCAGCTTCACAGAAATTTAACTATTAAGATCAGAAGTTTCATAGAACAAGAGAAAACAAAGCACATTGTCATTGATTAGGAGATGTTTCTACAAAACAGACCACAAGAAGAAAAACAAACATCCAACCATGAGCAAAAAAAACAGAGAAAAGTCCCGAATCTGGGTCACTGAAGGAGTTTCTAAACTGGTTCTAGGGCTTGGAGGAACTAGAGGGTTGGGATTGAAGAAGATTAAGCATTGTTTGCAGTGTGCCTTCTCTCCTGTCTGGGCAGCAGACACTTGTTCACAAATTCAAATAGCACCTTGTGCTCAGGCTTCATCTCACTCTTTTGCACAAACCTAGCCTCAGGCACTTCTTCAGCAGACTTGGTATCACAGAAATTCCGGGTGATTTGGAGAGCAGAAGGGAGAGAATCTAAACAAGGCCACCTTTGTCTAGTATAATCATCATAACCCTCACAGGGTATGTCTAGAATTCTTCCCAACGTAGGTGCATCAAACTGCACCTCTACTCCTCTCACCAGGCTTGTAACAACCCCATTCACCACTGTGGCATTCGCCATAAACTCTATCAGTTCTTTTCTTGCAAGCCTGCCATCCAGTTGAAGAACCATGTCTTTCCAACCCTGTGCTTCCAGTGCATTAACCAATTTTTTCATGCCTGGCTCCTCCAGGTCTTTCAGAATTCTTCCTTTCAATATTTTTCTTTTTCTAAAAAGGATAAACCTGTCCTGCTCTTTCTCAGATTCCTCTTCTTCTTCTTCTTCTTCTCCACTCCAAGCTTCTTCTTCTTCAGGAATTTTCACTTGTTTTCCTTTAACTGCAGACCTGGTTCTTTTTGCCAGGGAGGGTTCAGCAGAGATAGATTCTGAAGACTTCTTGGTAGAAGTCTTGGATTTCTTAGGTTTAGGAGTGGGAACCTCCTCAGTTGTACCTCTCTCCTGATGGACCAGTTCCATCTCTTCCTCCTCTTCTTCTGCAGCCACAGAACTTTCCAGAACTTTAGCTTTTCCCTTTTCTTTGTTCTTTTTCTTGCTTGCCTCTAAGGCTTTCTGCAACTCAGCCTCGCTTTGCCTTACCCTGCTTCTGGTAGCTTTCACCTTTGGTGCTGAAGGAACAGTAGACTTAGGAGATGACACCTTGCTCTTCTTTGTTGGCTTAGAGGCAGTTGGAGCCTTTTGAGAAGAAGCTTTGCGCTTCTTGGGATCATAGCTTTCTCCAACTTTCTTCAGAATGTCAGCCAAGGTTTCTTCCACAGATGAACTAGGTCCATCTTGTTGTTCACTTAGGTTCACAAGACCTTCAGCAGCTTCTCCAGATTCACTTCCCCCTGGCTTGTTACCACTCTCCTCAACTCCTCCACAAATTGCAAGAATTTCACCTTTCTTTTTCTTTCCCTTCCTCTTCGATTCTCCCTCACTTACATCTCTCACAGATCCCACTAACACAAACCTATCATCTACTTTCTCCACTACATCAGAAAAAACATAGCATGTATTTACCTCTTTAGGAGTTTCTTGATTTTTGTCTGATTCAGAAGACCCACGTTCTTCTCCATCGCTTGCAGAGACAAAAGCTTCAGACTCAGAACTTGAGTCAGATGATTCTTTTTCAGAGCTTCCCCCTCTTTGACTCGCTTTCAATTTTTCGTTGAGAGCTGTTCTCAAAACACCAGTAGCAACAGTCTTTCTAGCCACATTTTCTGCCTGCGGAATCTGG
>NW_017671199.1:273106-313837 GCF_001879085.1 Nicotiana attenuata | reverse complement strand
AAATAGACATTCTCAATGGAATGAGAGTCCTGTCTTTTCCACCTTTCCAACACCAATGATCTCACCTTTCTTTCCATTTTCCAAAGGAGACTATTACCTCCTTTTTAGGTTCTCAAAGTGAAAGGTAACTGGTTCTTGTTACCAGTCATATGTTTTCGAGCAGCCACTATCCATGTACCATATTTGGCTACTTCCCTTCACTTGGTCCTGCAAAACGTAAATCATGGGTTAGTCTTAGGAACCCTAAACTAGTTTGGGTCCCTTTCTATGGGCAAAAGGATGAATTAAATTTTTCTTTGCCCAACCAGGCAGTTTGTGCTTTTCTTGAACAAAGGCTTTGTTCTTTTGACTGGCCTTTTCTCTTGCATTACATTCATTTTTGTAATGGCCAGTACTACCACAGTGTGTGCAGATCTTATTCTCAGGAAGTGTGAGATACTTGTTTTTGGGATCCCATTTTGGAGCTTGTGTCCCAAATCCAAGTCCTCTCTTGTTGCTACTATGATGTTCTTGCAGCCAGGAGAGTGCATCGAAAGCCTTGTTCCATTTGCATGTTCTGTCTAGTTCATGCTTTACCTTTCCTAAATCTTCTTTTAGGACTTTAATCAATTCATCTTTCTTGTACAGTTCATCTTTCATTTTTCCTAGATTTTCTTCTAGGGTGAAAATTGAATTGAATCAGCCTTTTTTTTCTGTCCCTAATTTTCAGTTTAATATTTTCAGAATCTAAGTTCTAGAATCTTATTTTTTCAAGTTTGATGAACCTGGTTCTTCAAACTAGTATTGTGTTATACTTCTTCATTCGGCCTAGCTCTAACCTTTTACATTTTCTTCTAGGATAACACATCCTTAGACGAACATCCTCTCACTATTTATTATTTCAGACTATTCTATGAATCCATCAGCAGATCTAGCCAGTTTTTCTTTTAGACAAGAACTTAATCTTTTCTTTAAGCGTGAGAATACTTACCTCCTGTTCATTTTATTCGTGCGATGGCCATTAGAGCTTGATACTCCTCAGCTTCATCTTCAAGATCCTAATCTGATGTTTCTCCCCAGCAGCAACCATAGCTTAGTTGAAACCTTTGTTTCTTTTTGGTTGAACCTGTTCCTTCTTCTGTTTCTTCTTTTTCAGCTCTTTCTTTCTTCCATTCAATCTCCCAATTGAGGGCAGTTTCTGAGTGGTGATCATGTCTTCCCACACTTGTAACACCCTCATTGGTTTGTTCTAGGGCCCTTGGTTTGCTGAATGTTGTTCCTTTTGGAAGCACCCTTTCCTCATCATAAGATATTTCTTGAAATCTCTGGTTATCATAGCCATTTTCATCATTCTTTCAAGATACGGATCCTTCTAAAAATTTGAGAAGCCAGACTTCTTTTTTTCTTTGGAGCATCATCTTCATTGTTGCCTTCTCAATTCATAGGCAGTGAGATTTCAATCAGTTCATCCAACTTCAAAGTAGCAATGTTCTTGGATTCCTGAATTGGTAGTGATTTTGCTTTCCCAGGAGATTGGCAAAACTCTAAGTTAGAATCTTTTCCACCTTGTCTTGTTCCAGAGATAATCCTTCCAAGAGACTCAAGTTCATTTGTCGTAGTGAACCGGTATTACATTTCTTGGATAGTTTCTCCATCCTTCATAGTAAAATTCTCATATGAGAATGACAGCAGTGTTCTCTTGACCTCTTCACCTGAGTGTTCCTTCATGAGCCACTTGTAAGGTGTCCAAATCTCCTTGGCATAGTTACAGCCTTGAAACTACTGTACTCATCAGGACCAAGTCCACACCACTAACCATTTCTTGGCTTTTTGCATTTTTCTCCCATTTCCTTAGATCCTTCAGCATGTACAATCTACTCTTGCTTTGGAACATCCGCTCCTCAGCATTCTTCTTGGTTTGTGGCTAAAAGGACCATCAGTGATGATATCCCAAAGTAGTCTTCGCCCATTATACGGTCCCTCATTCTGTTTTTCCACCAGGAGTAGTAAAGACCATTGAGAAAGGAGGCCTGCAGTGGATTGCCTTCCCAGTTCCAGGTGGTGCACTCATGTGATCTTTTCCTAAGGTATTAACCTCTTCAAGGATAACCTGCTCTGATACCAATTGATGTTTATAAACGTCAATACCACACAAGAGGGGGGTTGATTTGTGTGGTACCTAATTTTCGCGTTAGAAGAACGCTGGTTCTTCTAAGTGTTCTAACTACAGCAGTTTGTGGAATAATAAATGCTGAAAGTAAAGTGCACAGAGATTTTTACGTGGAAAACACCTGGCTCAAAAGGTAAAAAAACCACGACCTACTACTCAGTAGGATTTTCCCAAACTCCACTAAAATCACTGAGCCAAAAACTGCATTTACAAAACTCTTTGTAAACCTAAGGAGATTAACTCTAATCCCAGTGTAGCACACAGCCTCAACTATTGCGACACTTTCAAGTTAACTCTAACTTGAATACTCAATATACCTATTACAATTGCTTCTATGAAAGCTGAAAGGTACAATATGAAAACCTACTACAATTGAACTAGACTTAGAATAAACACAATGATGAAACTGGTTCTTCTATCTTAGTTCATGTAGCTTCAGACGTGCACACTTGTATCTCGCATATGTTGCTTGCAAATCAGACTTGATCTTTTTGCTCTCAAATATGCTTAACTTCTGCTTATGTGCAATCACCTGTAAAGAGAACAATCGTTATATTTATAGAGTTAGTAATCAGAGTTTGATAAGAACTCGAATTGTGGATCCTTTGACAATTCGAGTCCCAAGAACAACTCTAACTCCTAATCCATATCCTTGATCCGGATATTAATTCTCTTTTCATAAGGAGACTTCAACTCCTTATCCTATATGCAATCTTTTCGATCAATTCAGAAGATATTGTTGCTGATCCTTGAGACTTATCTTCTTCACGCGTATGTCACATGTGTAAGCATCAACACTGTGTCTCACATGATGGACCTGGTTCATGACTGAGTTCATTTTGTCAATCTTCAAAACTTCATCTGAACTTGGGCCAAACACCCGGGTTAACAGAATTTCTTATCTAGAATTTCTGGTTTCGCAAACTTTTAAATAAAGTCGAAATTTTTCCTCGATTGGGATTTAAATAAAACCAGTGACTTTGGGACACCAAATAAACCATCCCGAGTGGTGACTCTAAAAATTGAATAAATAATCCCATTTCGAATAATGTCACTTTAATTGGAAAAACTCCCATATACCATTGGGGTGTAAAAAGGAGTTGTGGACATTAAGAATATAAAATAAAGAGAGCAAATTTATAGAATGGGAGCAGATTATAGCATTTTTGTACAGAGTATTTCATGTTTATAATGGATACTACTACTTCTATTTATAGCTCTATTTAGGGTGATAAGATCCCCAAATTAAGCTCCTTTTGAATGAGAATAAAATCGTCATTGATGACTACATAACGGTTAACTATAGATACAGAGATTCTTTGTAACGGCTGCTCATTGAATGCGGTATTTTCCAACCGACGTTTTACTTTCAAATATTTTCTTGGATACAATGCCTTCGAGACTTGCTCAGCACCGGTCACATGCTTGGGGTGTGAGGCGAGGCATAATCCTGAGACATGGGGCGTAAGTCGATGGATCTTTAAATTTACTAAGTTTTTGAATTTTAAAATAGTATAAAATATAAAATAATTATAAAAATTACATTAAAATTACAAAATTATAAAAAAATAATTTGTTTATAAATATTTATAAAGTATAATATCAACTATGAAAATACGAAAAATATGACATATATCATAATATGCAAATTAGCTGCAACGTTATTACAACTCAAACATCAAATGTAATTATTCGATACGAAATCTTATATGTACTCTTTAAAGAGTAATGATAACTAATTATTGTAAATAGCTACTAGCTAATATTGAGCTATTAAATTAATAATATTGTATCTCGTAAATGTAAAAAAAAATGATATTTAAAAAATAATTATAAAAAAATCATGGACTGTTATACAGTAAAGACATAACAAAAGTTAATAAATAAATACTTTTTAAATGAAAGATTTATTTAAAATTAACTATCATAGCAGTCTTAGTGGATAACGTACAATAATTTTCATTTAAATTATGACATAAAATACTCTCAAATTAATGATTTATGATTAAGAAAAAGGTAATTTTGAATAGTCAACGATTTATTATCAAAAATTGAGGATTTACAAGGTTAGTTACATATAATTGCATAAAGTTCTATTAGGCGAGCCCAGCACGCTGGCCGTTGGGTGTGTCCAGGGCGTAAGCCCCGATGACCAAGGCGTAAGTCTCACGGAACTAAGCCCATATATGCCTAGGGGCGTTTTACGAGTGCTTCGCCTTAGGGCGAGTCCCAATTCTACCTCTTAAAACAGAACTATCTAATACCTCCTCTTTGATTTCTCATCTGATTTCAACACGGACAAGGGGCAATAACCCAAGAACCATCACCATACTCACTTCTCCTCTCCAAATGATTTTTTTCACATTTCGACATAAAAAATCGCCACCAATTTTTTACGGCTTCCTTTGCTATTTTTAAGCAGTAAAGCAACCTCCACTTGCTTCTCTACCACTGGCCACGAACCACTGCCGCAACTATGTCCCGTGATATTTCCTCTTCTCTTCTTTTATCAAGAATTTTAGTTTTTTTCTCCCTCTTCTTTTTTTATTTATTATAATATAGTTTCTATTAACGATGGAATCATTGGTGGCTATGCTATTTTTGTGGTGGTGATGCGGCGGATGATGTATGAAAATAGAAAATATGGGTGTTTGAGGAGGTGTATATCTGCGTATATCACCATGTATACTTGTATGTATATTATGTTGTATATCATCATTACTTTATTAGATGTGTGATATACGTGATATACAATATTAGAGATTTGTTAGATTGTGGGCCATTTTGATATACTCAAAAATTATAATATACATTTTAATATACACTTTATTATTGTGTTATACACTATGATATACTGACAATACAATTATTTATATGTTATATGCTTTGATATATAAGAGAAACGAATATACAATAAAATATACATGCGGATAAATCCATCTTTGATGAAGATTTCTTTTCCATATATAGAGAGAGAGATGCGTGCATTGATAAGCTCTATTTTCGGGCAAAATAAATTAGGCTACCAAATATCAAATAAACTAATTAAAAATTTAGAGTTAAACTAAAGGTGCCAATATCTATAAGTATGTCTTTTTTCTGCCAATTATTTGGATGTGTTGCCACTCAGTGCTAAATATCCTTTATTGATTTCACCTTCATTTTCCGTTAGCAAACGTGATATTGTAAATTTTTGTCAAAGTTTTAGTGAAAAATTAAAGAGAAATTTTCACAAACCACTATTGTTTAGTGGTTATTAGTTAGTTGTAGCTATCATTTACTATAATATTTCTTATAGCAATGTTTTCAGATTTTTTTAGAGTATATTCGATGTATTTAAGCTACTGTATTCATGAATACAGTAGCATTTCTCGGCGTAAAATAGGAGATTACAGTTAGACAGATTATTGTATCGACTGTATTCGACTGTATTCACGGCGTGAAATAGGGCATTACAACTAGACAGATTATTGTATTCGACTGTATTCACAATATGTATTTGTGAATACAATAACGTAAATAGATGGTCTATTCAGCTATTTTTAAACGGAAAGTGAATCAATTAACACAAATAGACTCCTAATATAACTCAACAAACTCAATTATAAATCTGAATACATAAGTTATATTAATTAAAAAATATATATGAATACATTCATGGAATATAGCGAGACAGTGAATACAATGAAATACGTGGAATATAGCGAGATACATTAAAATACAATGTAAGGAAAAGACAATGAATACAATGAAATATATAGAATACAGTGAGATACATTGAAATACAATGAAAGCCGTATGTATTATATCAGCCCAATTCGAGTCCTTTTTCTTGTTTGCCACTATTACATTGCCACCGACACCAAACTGATAAGATAATTTTTTACAGTTTTCACAATTCAAGGAATTGGCATCTCTCGGACTGAAATACTAGATAGAAAAAAGAAAATTTAATTGTATTCAGAGAGTTGAATTTGGAAGAGTGCCGATGAAATTTCCTCCGCCAATCTTCGTCGCCGGCTCCGACGAGCATAAATTATAAGTAGGCCATAAAATTTGAGAATTCTTCAGCAGTGTGGACTCTCTTGCTTCTCTTTCGCTACTTGAAAGAGTAATTGCAGTTCCACTGCACCGAAGAAAAGCAAGGGAAAGAGTATCAACTGCTAATCCTAACGATTAACAGGGAGCACTATTTATGTTTCCTGGAGCTCATGAACTATGTCGTAGCGGCATTATTTTCGTTGGTGCTAATTTCCTCCTTCAAAATATCCTTTTGGGTTTTTAAACATTTTTTTTTTGGTTGAAATACTCCATTTTTCTTCTACGAAGCTGGTATCCGAAGTAGGCCATGAGATTTGATTCGTTAAAACAAGATAAATTTTCATGGAGAAAGACTGGAGTTGACAGAGAGAGCGCGGAGAAAAATCTGAAAGAATGAGAGACAAAAATCTATATCTATCTATACTATATTAAAAGCACGAAGGCCCTTAGCGAAATGTCGTTCGCCTTTTTTTACCCTTTAAAAATATATTTACATTGGGATAAAATTGTAAAATCAAAAAACTTTCCTTATGTTTAGGAGTTCTAAATAAAAAAAATTCTAATATAATTTAGTGTTTGATATCTTCTCCTAATAAGGATATAATATATTAAGACATAAAAGAATACAAAAGAAGTAGGAGGAAAGATTTTTGTTGGTTTCCAACAAGGAAACTTCACGTTTTATGTGGTATTTTCTTTTTCTCTATCCTTGTTTAATCATAAAGACCAATTTTACCTTTATTTTCCTTTTATATGATTTATTTGTTGTTTCTAAAATTTAAATCATTACTATTTTCTTAGAAGTTTGGTTGTTAAATTCGTTAAAATTTACTATGACATTAGGTTTTTAAATAATAATTATTGTTGAAAAAATAGTAATCATCAATTTGTGATAAGAAATTAATTATCATAATTTAATTTACAAAAATACCTAAATTACCTCAATGCATATTTAAAATAAATAGATGGAAAATGAACAAACACTAATATTATTACTAAGAAAGTTTGTAACATAATTTAACTTTACAAAACAAGAATTAGTTAGTAAATTCATCTTGTAGCTAATAGAATTTTTATAATATAAAACTGATTCTGTCACTAAGTAGGATTAGCGATGAATTTTATTAATTAACAACATAATTTATCTGTCGCTAATTTTTCTTCTCTTTGTAGTTAACTTGTCTTAGAATACATGGTACCTAGATGACTATTTTGATATGAAATTAATATAAAAGAACAAGATACAAAGTAACACTAAACTTTCAACATTATCTTGGTTGTTGTCATGCTTAGATAGGACACCGCTATTTTTTTTACTAAGTAGGCTCAATATTTGTCATATTCAAGAGCTTATATTTTTTTATAATTTTATACGCATCGATAGAAGGTACATGCGCATCGCGCATATCCTAGCATGAAGCCCCTTAGTGAAATATCGTTCGCCTTTTTTACCCTTTAAAAATAAATTTTATATTAGTTATAATTGTAATTTAATTATTCTACTAATGTTTAGGGCTTTAAAATCAATCAAATTTTGGTCATTATATCTTCCCTTATTCGGAATACATATACAGGAACTAGCTCCTAAATTTTACGAATTTATAAATCCTTTCCTTAAATAAATATGTAAAGTAATTATGACATTTTCTTGTGTGCATTAGACAAAATGTGTATAAACGTGTTAGAAATCTACTAATAAAATTTTAGATCTAATATTAAGTCTTCAAAAATTAAAAATTACTAATAATATGTAAACCAAACTTATCACATACTAGGTCGAGTATGAAAATATATATAAATAAGTTTAATACGACATGCTTACATTTTGAAATAATTGCAGTATTTTAATTTGAAGTAATAAGTACTATAATGCCCTTTAAGTTAATTATTTGAATAAGTTGAATACATATTGTAAATATTAAACACACATTAAATTACAAATCCAATTACAATACTCGAAAAGTAAAACATAGATAAGATAAATTTATATATTGAAATTAATGAAAATAAATTATATACATTTATTCATAAGTAATTTAATGTAGTAGTTAAAAGAGCTAAAAGAAAACAGAGAGCGAAAGGTATAAATTGATATTCCTTATTGAATTTTAGATATACAGAATCAATATTCTTTATTGAAATAAATTTACATATTTATTAATTCAAAAATAATATTTATATAATTTTTTAAAAGTTCTATACTCATTTAGATAGGTTACACGCGCAACACGCGTACCATAAGACTAGTAATACAAAGCGTATTTTATGACTTAAGGGTAGGAGGTGACCAAAAATATATATTTGGCTATAAAAATCAAAAGGTAGCTATGAAATAAAAAATTTTAAAAGGATATTTATTTAAAATAAATAAGGTATCAACCTTTGCTATAGGAGGTGAAAATTTCGGGGCTTTTGCATCTATACCCGTTTCTTGTGTCATGTTTTAACTTGTGCCCGCTTTGCAAAAAAAATTGCAAGCGTACCCGCTTTTTCGCATAACTTCAGCAAACGGGGCTGAAGTAGCAAAGGCAATCACGCAAAATTTCAGCATTTTAGTAGCCGAGCCTGAAATTCAGCTCTAGAGCTGAAGTTTTTCTTTTGTAACCGGGAAACTTCAGCTCTAGAGCTAAAGTTTTTGTCTTTGTAATTGGAAAACTTAGCCATAATTGCTGGTTTAATTATGGAAATTATACCACCTTGGGCAGTTCTTGCTATAGGTGCACTCTTGAACTTTTTTGGTTACTTCATGATATGGTTGGCTGTAACGGGACGTCATTGTGTATAAGTGAACCTTTTCTTCTATATGGTGAACTGCAGATAAGAGGAGTAGATTACAACACACCCGACGGAACGTGTATAAGAGACTACATTGATGTACCTGACTTAATTGATGCTCATGTAAAAGCATTAGAGCATGCAAAACCTAGCAAAGTTGGTGTTTACAACGTCGGGACAGGAAAAGGTAAAAGTCATTTGACCTTTTATCACTGCAATATTATACATACTCTATTTATCTGCAAGTGTTTAAATTTTTGTTATATGCTTTGTTACTACAGGTAGTTCAGTGAAACAATTCGTCGAAGCTTGTAAAAGGGCTACAGGAGTGGACATAAAGATTGAATATCTCACACGACGTCCAGGAGATTATGCTGAAGTCTATAGTGATCCGTCCAAAATCAGGCGTGAACTAAATTGGATCGCGAGATACACACTTGAAGAGAGTTTATCTATAGCATGGAGATAGCAAAAGGCACATAGAAATGGTTGCAACTAAAGTAGATATATTTAAGATTGAATATATTTTATAAAATAAAAACTTCAGTTATAAAATAAAAACTTCAGCTCTAGAGCTAAAAATTTTGTCTTTGTAATCGGGAAACTTAGCCATAATTGCTAGTTTAATTATGGAAATTATACCACATTGGGAGTTCTTGCTATAGGTGCAATCTTGAACTTTTTTGGTTACTTCATGATATGGTTGGCTGTAACGGGACGAATTTCAAAACCCCATGTTTGGCAAATGTGTTTGTATATATTCATTGGTGCAAATTCTCAGTCATTTGCAAATACTGGTGCAACTGTTACTTGTGTCAAGAATTTTCCTAGTAGTCGAGGCATCATGTTAGGACTATTAAAAGGTGCAGTTGGCCTAAGTGGCGCGATTATGACACAATTGTACCCGCTCTAGAGCTGAAGTTTTTCTTTTGTAACCGGAAAACTTCAGCTCTAGAGCTGAAGTTCGCCAGTTATAAAATAAAAACTTCAGCTCTAGAGCTGAAGTTTTTGTCTTTGTAACCGGAAAACTTCAGCTATTCTTTGTAACCTAGACGATGATGCCTGTGAAACATCTTGCGCTTTTCTCAGATTGTTTAGACAATTCTGTTCCTTCAATGCGCGTTCTTTGTTCACTTTGGTAATTTCCTTTTCAACTTCTGGCCTTAAGGATTCCAGCTTCAGCTCTCTGACCTTCTCCAGTTTGTGCACTGTACGCACTTTTCTCTCATATATATATATATATATATATATATATATATATATATATATATATATATATATATATATATATATATATATATATATATATTTGTAAAGTTCAAGTTCAGATTTAATTTCAGAAAATCATTGATTTCCACTACTATTGAAGCACAATGTATATATTGTGGGTTAAACTTTGTTTCCGAGTTGTATGGTGAAGTTTCACTTTTTTGTTGGAGCTTGTAATTTGAAGAATTTAGTGTAACTTCTCAATTTTTAGGAAAATTTGAGGCGGATTATGCATGTGAACCAAAAGCAGTAGAAAATCCATTTTACAAGTTGAGATTTAGCAAAGGAAGGATTAAGGAATGTAAGCAAGTTAAATAGTGGACTAAAACTAGTAACTGGAATAAAAAAGAAAGAAGAAGAAGAAAACGAAGGAGGAGGAGAAAGGAGCTGAAGTTGTTTAAAAAGTGGGTACAAGTTAAATGTTTTAAAAAAATAAGTATAGGTTAAATGGGGACGACCAAATAGGGCGCCCTGTGCAATTTTTACGAAAATTTCAAAATTAAACAATTCTGTTGGATTTGGGTAGCTTTGTACTTCGTCTGTTCATCAACTCAAATGGGCACAAGCAGCCCAATCTTTGTAGTTTCAATTTTGAGAAATATATATGGCTGAGCATTTTTAAAAAAATATTTAAGAAAATATTGGTCCAGCATTATAGATTTTTGCTAGGAGTGTAGTTAATTAGTTTTCATATCTGTTAATTACTTACTGAGAATTTGTAAAGTCTTTTTTAGATATTGCCTAATTATGTTTTTAGTCCAACAAAGGGCATAAGACCCAAGGATTATTTACATCGACATTTTCTGAGGTCACTCTTTAAATTTCTCCGCTTGTTTAGTGGCTAATTTTAGCTTTAAAAGTAGTTGGATGATTTTTTTTCTTTTTACAGACAATTTTCGCTCGTTAGGTTAATGGAGATAAAATTCAAATAGTAACCTCAAAAAAGGTTATTTGTGCAAATGACACGACCCAATTCTACTCTTACGGGCCTGTGAACTCAAATGCAATTTTTAGCATCAGGAAGACAACTTTAAGCCGAACAGAGTGAGCTGGCCCATTTAACAGCCCATTCGGAAATCCATGATTTAAAGCCTTTAAAACCTAGGGTTTTTCATTCAGCCCTATAAAAGCAAAGAACAAAGCACTTGCTTAGCCTTTCTACTCCCATAGCCTCCAGAAGCAGTAGCTAACCAGGTATGTCTCAGTATTTCCCTTGAAAATCTCTTAAGGTTTATGAATAATCTTTCGTCATTTTCAATCTGGTTTATGCTTGTTAGTTTCCTCAGTTTAATCTGTATGCTGCTATGTCTTACTGAATTTGTATATGCAAATGAGTTTGATATGAAAATGTGTGTTTCGGTTAATAAACCTGCGTCTTTTGCGGGTTTTGAAACCCTTTTGTAGTAGAAATGTGAACTGAGAATTTTGGATGTATTATTGTTCCTCGGTTGTGTTAGGTACGATATAGTACGATTTGCTTATGGTTGTGCCATTATAAGCTTGCAATGTAGAACACATGTGGAAATCAGGGTGTTTGTTCAATTGTAGGAGGTAATTAGAGGTGGGTTGTATTGGATTTTCTTTTTATATCGTATCAGAAAACTTGGATAGATATTTTTTTTATATTTATGTGACATATAGTTCGCATGAATCTAGCCTTCACCTTATTGGAATCTAACAATATGTTTTTTCTGTTTGGTTTGTGTGGCTTTTCCCGGTTGATTACTAGTTTATGCTATAAAAAATGAAGCTTTTACTAGCAGCAGCCAGTGTTGTGTTTTTTTCTACTGGAAATTAACTATATGTGAATGCCTAATCCCGTGAGATGTGTTATGCCAGATGAATAGTGAGGACAAAGAGCACATGTTTTGAATATTTAGATTTGCACATCTATTTATTTTTATGATTTTATCGGTTGATTAGATATTGATAGAAGTTGGATTTTCTTTGAACAATATGAAGTCAAAGTCCACAAGATTAGGAAGCGGAAAGGCAACTGAAAGTTTTATGCTTTAGTTAACAAGAGCAGCTAGCCCTGTGATGTTTGCTTGATATAGTTGATTACTGTGCAATTTTAGGTAAGAGATGAAGCACAACAATGTTATACCTAATGGGCACTTCAAGAAGCATTGGCAAAACTATGTAAGGACATGGTTCAACCAGCCAGCTAGGAAAACAAGGAGACGTGCTGGTAAACTACCATTTTGTTGAACTAATTGGCGCTATTCTTTTCTTTTTGAAATTCAATTTTGGTTGAACAGTATTAACATTTTTCTACCTGTGTTTACTCTGTTGTCTTCAGCTAGACAGCAGAAGGCTGTGAAGATCTTCCCTAGGCCAACTGCGGGATCACTTCGACCTATTGTTCATGGACAAACACTGAAATACAACATGAAAGTCCGGGCTGGGAGGGGATTTTCTCTTGAAGAACTGAAAGTGAGGTTCTAGTTACTTGTTGAATGTCGTTTACTAGATAACTTGCCAGCTGTCCTGTTCACCACCCCATATCCCCATAGAGAAAAACAATTAACAAAAAGCCATCTCATTGGGTACAAAAGAAAATTCTATTTTTAGTCATGTTTTTGGCTCTTTGGATACTTTTATTTTACACGCCTATTATTTTGAAGCACTTGTACGTTTGACTTCCCCATTATTAAGTAGCTTTGGGTTTTCAGGCAGCTGGTATTCCCAAGAAACTAGCACCAACCATTGGCATTGCTGTTGATCATCGCCGCAGGAACAGATCATTGGAAGGTCTCCAAACCAATGTCCAGAGGCTGAAGACTTACAAAGCTAAGCTTGTCATCTTCCCAAGGCGTGCTAAGAAAGTCAAGGTAAATTTGAAAATGGTTATTCTTTCCCTGCTAGATGAGGATTCCTGCTTTGGTATCGGAACAGTTGCGAAAATTTACCTTGAACTCTCTTTTCCAGGCTGGTGATTCTAGTGCAGAGGAACTTGCCACTGCCACCCAGGTCCAGGGTTCATACATGCCTATTACTAGGGAGCAACCAGCTGTTGACCTTGTAAAGGTTACAGATGAGATGAAATCATTCAATGCCTATGGCAAGCTGCGTATCGAGCGTACAAATGCGCGACACATCGGAGCCAGGTTGAAGAGGGCAGCTGAAGCAGAAAAGGAAGAAAAGAAATAAGCAATTAGAATTGTCGTGTAGCTTGTTAAGCATTATGAGTTTTCTGGTGGACTGAGTGATGAAGTTTATGATACAATCATATTCAGGATCTTGAGCTTTTCTCTTTATTCAAGAATTTTGTTTTGCTTGTGAGATCATGCAAATCTTTTGATGGTGTTTATGTTATAGCATAAGTCCTATTTCTCTCCTGCGTCTGCTATTTCATAGCAGCTAGCTTAGTGCAAGTGTCAGTTTTCCAAATTGTGATGGCTACTTCAAATTGATTAGGTCTATCTTGCCCCATCTCGAGCTGATTTGTTAACCTGAGGGTCAAACTATTATCTGGTGCTACAGCGATGGCATGAGCTAGCACTGTACCAGTTTAAATTAATCTGTTGGTGATGATCAGTTGCCAATGAAGTTATCAACCTTTTTAAGAATTATATTTCATTTGTTTCGAATATCAAAGAGGGATTTTTGAATAATCAATGGAAATACAGGCTCACAGCTCATAGAGGCGGGGGCGGGATAAAAGAGCTGGGAAAGCAAGGGAAGTGCAAGTTGTGGTTGTGGTGACCCTTGCTTTCTTGAGGTATAATAAGTGGTATGAAGTTGTTTTAACGTGTTTCTGAGGTTGTGTTTGACCTGAAGGATAAGGGCAAGACAAGAGTACTTGAATGGGCGGAGTTGTTGATGTATGTAATGCGTACATACGTTTTCAATTGAGGTTTCTATTAGAACAAGCATTCGATTGTCACGGCAATGTTTCCAAACATGTTTTCTATGTAAAATGCCTAATTAAAGAATCTTGATGCATATTTTTTATAGCACGTAGTTTTATGCAACTTTAGAAGCTAGCTACAACACAGTTTAACACTTCGACTTTCTAACAATTACCGAGAATTGATGAATTGACATTTGCATATTTCTAGAATATGCTCTACTTTTAGGCCATCATCATCGGTTAGTAAACTGATATTATGTTAATTTGGTATATTAATATTCTTACATGAATTTTCTTTTAGAGCCTGTTTGGAAAGCCACCTTGGAAATGGATTTGGGTGTAATTGGATGTAATTACACAGAGCATGTTTGTTTGGCCAAGTAATTACTTGGTCAGCATGGAATTGGGTGTAATTGGAGGGGTGTAATTGCACTCTCCAATTCTCAAGGGGAAGGTGAGAATTGGTGGTAATTACACTGTGTAATCACAAGGTTGTTTTTTAGTTTTTTTCTTTTTCTTTTAATTTGAATTTATTTTCATTATAAATTTTTATTTCTATTTTTTTATTTTTTATTTTATTTTACTTTTAAATTTCTTTTGAAACTTTAAAATATATTTTTCTTTGTACATTATTAATCTTTTATTCCTCTTCTTTTACTTCTTCTGATTCAATGTAATTGCTTATATTTTATTTTTATTTATTTTATTATTCTATTTTTTGAAACTACACCTCATAATATTAAAAATAATGAGTCATTAACAAACTAGGCATATAATGATTGATGCAATTAAAGTGGAATTTCGTTGTTGAATGTGGTTATAAACTTATTATGTTTCCTAATCTTAAGTTGTAGTGGAACTTACTATTATTATGTTGGAATTTGACATATGTTAAACTATTTTATGTTATTTTTGAATTTTGAAATTGTGTTATATTCATGGTTCTAATTTGCTTGTTTTAGTAGTATTGGCTCACATTATATGTTGTTCATTTTTTAGTTAGAATTGATAGATTAGTTTTGTCAAACATTTGGATAATGTTACGATATTTATAAATATTAACTTATTTTATCAAACATGAATTCCATGATGTTTTTACGAGACGTATATTTTTAGTTTTTGTAAGTATCTAAATTAAATATTATTAAATTGAAAATATATATAAATTATTTTTATAATATTAGTTATAAATATATGATTACTAATTAATGTATATTCACGAAAAAATATACATCTTAAATACCAAATATAATATTATTTATACTCATAAAACTTTATAGATATATATTTATTATATTAACTTTTAAGTTTTGATAATTATTTTATTTAAAATTTAATCTAACTGTGTAATTACACTTGTGCAACCAAACAGTAAACTTGTTATTACACTGTAATTATACTGACAAACAAACAGGTCGTGGTAATTACATAACTGTGTAATTACTAGGCTGTGTAATTACTACCCTAGTAATTACATCAATTCCAATTACGTGGTGGCTTTCCAAACAGACCCTTAGTTAACTCATGAATTTTCCCTTAGTTTTGAAATCGATTGTAGCACATTGTTGCTGTTCTTTATTAAATATTTTCGCACTTGCATGTCGTAATTGTTTGCGTAACATGTAATTAGTCGATATAAAAGTCAACAATTGCTCGGATGGAAACTCATTATAAATATAAAAATCTTTAAGATAATATAAAGCTAAAGTTTTACTCTATCCTAAAGCCTCAGCTTTAGTTTGGTCAATCATGAGCAGTGTTATACAAGTGGTTGATATAGTGATAGGAGTCATATTGTTAGATGAAGTAGAAAGAAAAACCAGATACCTATAGCAACGAAATTTGATCTAAATGCAGCTCATTGATGACACAGTTGGGGAATCCAGCCGTCGGCCATAGCTACATAGCTACCGGGAACAAAATCAGGTAGCGAATATACTCGCAACGCAAGGAGCTAGATGCATTTTTTTTTTATAAGCTTAGAATTGGCAGTTCCTTTGATCTTTGCAAATGATGCAATATGGTCAAACATCATAAAACAATTCCTAAGAAAAGTTAAAGCCTATAATATTAATAGTTTTTTGAATAATGACTCTATACTACAAGAGAGCACCAACTCTTATGTTAGTATGTGACTATGAGTGTTTTTGTATTTATATTATTATCCAGTTTATCAAAAATAAACAAACAAAATTTAATCTCATTAAGTCTCAAAAATGGGATAAATATAGATCTAATATCACAGAAAATTAGCTAATTCCATCTTACTTCAAAAATAATCAGTTTGAAGTGATTAGAGTACTAGTGGAAACCAGAAAAGAAAAAAAAGGAAGAGTACACTGGATTTGTTTTTACATATACATGATGTTTGTAAGAAAAAGAAAATATGAGAAAGTGGTCTATGGAAGAAAAAAGAAAGAACAAGAGAAAGGACTCTGAAAGAAAAATATATAAGATACAAATAATCACTTCACCTAATGTTTATATCAAATTATATTAAACTAGCACAATTAATTAAATTAATGATATGAGATTGCATCTCAACTAATTACAATTAAATCGTTAAAATTTATATACAAACATGTATGTATCTATTTACTTGATGTGAATAATGAATGCATATTTTTATTAATCTCAAACACTTTCCTTAATAGTCCGTTAAAAAAAAGAATAACATATTTTTATATTTAAAAATAATTTAAAACTTTTTATGGAAAAACTTTTGATGTCATACAAATGATATAACTCCACAATGTTGCTCCCTTTTAAGCTTTTATGATTACAAATTTTAAAGTATTTTTTTCCCCTTCATATCCGATTAGGCCTATGGACGAATATGCAAGCATACGTTTCATGCTTGTTTGAGTAATAGCAATGAGATTTCCCAATATCATGCTAAGAATAGTTAGGATTTCCAGAAGAAGATGCCATTCGTTTGATGAGAAATAAAAAGGAATATCGAAAATTCGAGTGGCTGAAGAAGCAGCTACTTTCTTTAAACTCCCTTCCAAGTCAAACTACGTCATATAAATTGAAAATAGATGAAATAATAAAAAAAATTAGGCACATAACCTATGAAAAGAAGAAGAAGAAGAAAGAATACGAGAAAGGGCTCGAAGAAAAAGGTACTATGAGATTAGGCATATGACGCACCTAAGAGTGGGGATAAAGTAGGAGGATAACTATGAGGTCTCGAGTTCAAATTCCTTATAGGCGGAACTATTCAATACTTGTTTTGGTGGCAGTGGCGCAACCAAAAAGTTACACAAAGGTAATCAAAAAAATTCAATGATGTCCAGTTGAAATATGAACCTATGACCTAACATAATTTTGAACCTCCTTTACTATTATATTTGATTTATTTTTTCGTGTCAATGGGATTTGAACCTCCCTCACACTACCTAATTGCTCCTGGAAGATAGCGGATACCCGATAAAAGTATCGAAGTACGTTGACTGAAAATATTGTCATTAAAATTTTAGGTATATTTGCACCCAAGAGTGTGACTTAGTGGTCAATGAAGTCGCTGAGAACCATGAGGTTCTCATGTTCAGATCTCAGCGAAAAAAAAATACTAGGTGATTTTTCCCCATCTGTCCAAGCTCTAGAGTTACCTGGTACTTATTGCTGGCGGCAGGTATCCTATGGAATTAGGCGAGGTATGCGCAAGATACCGCACACCATAATTACAAAAAAAACTAGTGAAATTCTCCGCGCTTCGCACGGTGACTAAAAATGTTAGAAAACTCATTTGCTTATTACATGTCTAATGCTTATCATCTAAATTACTAAACCTTATTTTCTCAAGGTTGATTGTTCTTTTCCAAATATTTAGACTCTTTTTCTTTTTAATGTGTAATATGAAGCACAAAACTTTTGTATTTTATGGTATATTTGCATGTAAGTAATAAGATTTTATTTTAAATAAGATAATATATTTTTTATGCTTTTGAAAAAGATATGTGCATGAACTTAAGCAAATCATCTAATTTGAAGTTATTTTATCCAACTTATACATCTTGCAGCAGAGCTAGTAGTATCATTGATTTGTTTCTAATATCATTCTCATAACCTTTAGTTTAACAACTATTTTTGGCGCTTTTGTTATGTTTCTTTTATATTTTTGTTTTTTTAAACTCCATCAATTCTCTTATTCTTCTAGAAAATCCATTAGATGTCCTTAACCCTCTATGTATTAATATTTTTCCATTTCCCCTTTAATGAATTTAGTGTATTTAGAGCATATATGTGAAAGATACTTACTTAAGTTTTACCAAGTTGAGTAGACATGTGCTTTCATTAGATAGTAATTTTTTTTCCATTTATTTTGTTCTATTCAAATATAAGGACATAAAACTAAACGTGATGAAACCAAATCAGGAAGAAAAAATAAAGTGGGAACGAAATTGGGGTATCTGCCCATCAAATTTTATTTTTTTCCCTCTATATCGTTTTTGTTATAAATAGAATTGTATTTATGGTGAATGTCTATATTTAGAGAGATCTTAGGAGTCATTGCTTGGTGGCTAGGTCACCCTTTCCCTATAAATAGAAGGTTCTATTCAATTGTAATTCATCCAATATCAATAAGAATTCTGTCTCTCTACTTTTCTCTGCAATACTTTTGTTCTTCATTTATTGTTTCATAACACGTTATCAACACGAGACTCTAACCAATCGAGTAGAAGCTTTGGGATTGAGTATTATGGTTGTCAATTGTTCCATGAACTTTCTTCATGATTAAATTCTGGATTTAAGGTAAGTATTTTACTTTATTTTCTCTTTTAAATTCTTGACATTCTATAATTTGATTTTAAATACAAGCAAAGACAATAAATTTTGATTATAACTCTAATAGAATTTGTAAGAAATTATAACCACTCGAAGTGATAAAATTTCTATGTCTTGCCATGATCAAAGTCATTTATGATCGTGAGCACAAGAAATGAAAATCCGTCTCATTGAATTTGCTTCATTCTCATTCCTCTAAGAGAATGTGGTAGCAACATGTAATAAGTCTGAAAGAAGACAAAATTATTACCGTGAAGGTGTCAATGGATGTGGACGTGGCAATAGACGAAATTATAATCGTCATCATTGTGATAGTGAGAATAATAAGGATTCACTCTGTGAAAGTAATATTTGTCATCGATTTGACATGAGATTTTGTAAACCACATATAGATGATTATGTCCATTCATGATGTGAATGTGACAATATGTGATTTATGAATACATATTCATTCTTGCAAGAATATGAGCGTGCTAGTGGTATATACCACACTCACCTCTAGAAGGAGGTTTGAGAGGAAATAAGAAAATAATATCATTATTATGGCATAAACGATCATTGGTCACGTACTTATTGTACGCAAAAATATTTTGGCATTGTGATTATTAAAAGACAACGGTAATGCAAGAAACAGATCTTGCATATAATTTTGATCATAACCATAATGATATAACTTTCTCTTTAAAAGAGATATTCACCATATGGATGTTGATGAATATGTGGTACTACAAAATTAATTGAGAACTCTGCAAGAGCCAATTATATTATTTTGGAGAAACACAATTGATTACCAATAAGGTATTGTGTTGTAGTAAGTCTCAAAGATACTTATTCAGTTTCTAAAGTATACGCGAAAGCGATTGATTATATTGAGGCTATAAATAAAGGAAAGATTTAATATCTTCTATTACTACAACTTGTAGCGGGATAATATGTATGTGAAAAGCTACCCGCTTTATTCTCCAGTTTGTACTACACAAATAAAAGAATACCCCACCAAAGTGGATGTTTATTGATATAAAAACCCATATCATAATAAACTTGGAGTTTATTGATAATTGGTGTAAACCTGAAGTTTATCAATATTGATAATTTATTCAGTTGGTATAATTGGTTTAGCCATAATTTAAGTATGATGTGCAAAAATAATAGAGAATCCACATGGGTAAATATTAAAGAACTAGAAAGTTCTTTACGAATTCTTCTACATTGCTTGTTCTCATTAATTAATATACCAACTAAAATTGGGATTAAATCCCATGAATACTGGAAATATCAAAGGTGAATATGGATCTATTCACCTACCATGTATACCACATAAGATGCATCTATGAGATGGTTACATGTGCAATTATTATTAGCCCGTAACATGGTGTTTTGCGAGGTAACTTGCTCAGTAATTAATTTCGAGCATAATTTTCATATTTTCCATTCAAGACAGTTTATCTTGATAAGTTGGTTTACATCACAATTGGTTTAGCAAAATGATGTATTGAGTGCTTCCACTTAATAGCTAAACTATTTCTTGTGAGAACAAAGTTATATATATCAGTTTGTATACGTTATATACAAAAGTATATTATTTTCTCCCCTCACAAGTGGTTCAGGGTCAGGAACCAAATAATTCCATCTTATTATTATTGACGTGCGGTGTATGATTAACACCACAACATACAAAGATGCATTTTCATAGTTGAGGAAGCAAGTTAGTTTATCTAGAGGGGGAGACATGATAAACAGTTGAGAAAAAGTTACGTGAAATGAATTATCATTTGTATATCTTGATTCTCGAATAAGATAATATGAACTTGAAGTTCATAAAAAGGTAATTGTGATGACCTTTCACTCATTTTGAAAGTAAATTAAGTGTTCCGAGTCCTTAAAAACCTCTTTTTATCTCACCTCGATTAGCGTGCGCAATCCGGGCGCGTTTTCGGAAAGTTTTTATGGGAAAACTAAGTAAAATATGGAAAATGGCTTTTAAAATTGAATAAAGTTTACTTTGGTAAACATTCTTGGTAAACGGACCCGGACCCGTGATCCGACGGTCTCGTAGGGTCCGTAGTAAAATATGAGAATTGGGCGTATGCCCGGAATCGAATTCCGGGTTCCAAGTCCGAGAAATAAATTCTTAAAGAAAATTATTTTCTGGAAAATATAGAGGTTTTTAGAAGTGAATTAATGCATTTTCTTGATGGTATTGGCCCGTATCTTGGTTTCGGAGCTCGGAACAAGTTTGAAATAATAAGGAAGTTGAATATATAAAATTTGGTAAAGATCGGAATTGGTTTGGTATAAAACGGGCCTATAGTTGAGAAAATAGTAATTTTGATGTTGTTGAGTGATTTCATGAATTTGAGGTTTAATTCATAGATGTTGATGTTATTTTGATGATTTGATCGCACGAGCAAGTCCGTATGATATTTTTGGACTTGCGTGCATGTTTGGTTTAGAGCCCCGAGGGCTCGGGTGAGTTTTGGATAGGCCACAGAGTGAAATTGGACTTAGGAAATTGCTGTTGTGTTGCAGATGTGAAGCAGGCCTCTGATCTTGCAAATGCGAGACGAGGCATCGCAATTGCAATGCAAGCAGGGGTCACAAATGCGAGTCTTTTGTCGCAAATGCGAAGATCCCAGGGCCAGCCTTGTCTCGCAAATGCGAGATATACTTCGCAAATGCGAAGTCTTCAGCACATGCCAGAAGTCGCAAATGCGACGATTCCTTCGCAAATGCGAAGGAAGCAGGAGTCGCAAATGCGACTGGCCCCTCGCAAATGCGAAGGTGATCGGATTTTTCCATGGTCCCAAATGCGACATATTCTTCGCATTTGCGAAGGTAGCAGGTCCTGAAGGGGTTCGCTATTTCGAACCCTGGTCGCAATTGCGACATTTGAGACCAGTTAACTTGGACTTAGACGCATTTTTCTTCATTTTTCAAACCTTCTCAAAACCTAAACTCTGTTGGGCGATTTTCTAAAGAAAAGTTCTTCTCCAAATCAACTGTAAGTCATTTCTAACTCGTTTTCTTTAATATATAACATCTTTTCACGTGATTTCAAATCAAAATCAAGGTTTTTCATGGGAAAATTGGGTGTTTTGGGTAGAGCTTAGGATTTTCAAATTTTAGGGATTTGGACCTCGATTTGAGGTCCGATTTCAAAATAAATTATATATTTGAGTTCGTGGGTGAATGGGTAATCGGGTTTTGGTTCGATCCTCGGGTTTTGACCATGTGGACCCAGGTCGATTTTTGACTTTTTGGGAAAAACTTTAGAAAAACTATTTTCATGCATTAGAATTGATTCATTTAGCATTTATTGACATCGTTAAGTAAATTGTGGCTAGATACAAGCGAGTTGGTGGTGGAAACAAGAGGTAAGGCGATAGTTGAGGCTTGAATTGTGTTCGTGGCATTGAGGTAAGTGTTTGGTCTAACCATAGCTTGAGGGGTTAGGAGTTGTGTCTTATTTGCTATGTGTTAATTGTTGAGTACGACGTATAGGCATGGTGACGAGTATCTATACGTCGGTGTCAAGCATGCCCGTGAGTCTTATACTATAATAAAAGTGACTCTGTTTCGTATTGTTCTTGCTTTATATGATGATTTCTATTGTTGAACAAGGCTTGTGGAAGTATTATTGGTAATTGAACATGTTAGAGCGTTGGCGCAAGTTGAGAATCGAGTTGTGAAGTAATTGTGAAAAAGAGAAGAGGTTTATGATATTGTCTCCCTTGCCGGGATGTTATTGCTTTTGATATTATATCCCTTGCCGGGATGTTATTGGTTTTGATATTATCTCCCTTGCCAGGATGTTATTACTCATGATATTGTTTCCCTTGCCGGGATATTATTGTTATGCTATTGATTCCCTTGCCCAAATTGCTTTGTGATTGTTTCTTTGGTGAGGAAGAGTGTAAAGCACGAAGGGTGATGCTGTACATGATTTTGAGAGTGATAATGCACGAAGGGTGATGCCGTGCCAATATTGTGAGGTAAAAGCATGAAGGGTGATGCCGTGCCGCACGATGTACAATGTCGTGCCATGATATGAGTGATAATGCACGAAGGATAATTCTGTGCCATGATTATGTGAGGTAAAAGCACGAAGGGTGATGCCGTGCCGATTATATTGATTCTTATGGTGAGGATGAGAGTGAAAGCACGAAGGGTGATGCCGCGCACTTGTCTTTGACTTCCTGATTCTTGCTGATAATTGAGTTATAGTGTTCCTTACATTTATCTATTGGGTTTTTGTTGTTACTTGATATTCCCCGCAACATGTTTTTCCCCCTCCTATCTTTACCTGTAAATTTCTGCCTTTACTTTTCCACTGTATATGATTTAACTGCACAGGTTTATTTGATAGTCTGGTCCTAGCCTCGTCACTACTTCACCGAGGTTAGGCTAGGCACTTACCAGCACATGGGGTCGGTTGTGCTGATACTACACTCTGCACTGTGTACAGATCCCGGTCCTGCAGCTTTTGGACCAAAGTGAGGTTGCTGCTTCTAGTCCATCAGGTGACCCGAGGTAGTCCTGTAGGTGTCTGCATGCCTTGGCATCTCCTTCTGTCATTTCCTTTCTGTTTTTACTTATTTAGAGACAGATTCGTGTATTTCTATTTAGACTTTATTTGTAGTATTCGTAGATGGTCCGTGACATTGTGATACCAAATTCTGGGTAGAGTTGTACTTAGACTTCCGCAGTTTGTATTAATCTAAACTATCAAATTTCGTCTTCCGCATTGTTTTTGTTATTATTATTTCCGCTGTTTTTGTTATGTTGTTTTGAAATTTTTAAGGAATTAAAACTTGAAAAGGGTAATTAAATCAGAATAGTTGGCTTGTCTAGCTTCCACTAGTGGGTGCCATCACGACCCCCGAGAGTGAGAAATCCGGGTCGTGACGAGTTGGTATCAGAGTTCTAGGTTGCTTAGGTCTCACAATTCACGGACAAGCTTAGTAGAGTCAGAGGGATCGGTACGGAGACGTCTGTATTTATCCCTAGAGGCTATAGAGTTAGGAAAAACTTCACATCTATTCATTCTTGTCATGCGATTTGGTTTCTCAATGCTAATTGAACTTCTACTTTGTTCTTTCGCAGATGGCGAACATGCGCTTCTTCATCCGCTGATCAGCAGGGCGAGTCCCCAGCGGCAACATCTATGAGGGGCGGACAGCGAGGCAGTGCTAGGGGCCGAGGCAGGGGTAGAGCTCAGCCTAGAGCAGCAGCATCAGCGGCAGAGCCTCAGGTTGAGTTTGACGATGAGGTTCCAGCTCAGACAGTTCCAGCAGGACCAGCTCAGGTCCCAGAGGGGTTCATCGCCACCCCGGTACTCCAGGATGCTCTGGTCCGTCTAGTGGGCATTATGGAGAGTGTCACTTGGGCAGGCTTACTTCCTGTAGCACCAGCTGTCTCTCAGGCTGGGGGAGGAGCACAGACTCCCGCTACCCGCACTCCGGAGCAGATGGCTGCCCAGTTTCAGATTTCAGCAGCTCAGCCAATTGGAGCAGTTCAGCCGGGTGTGGTAGCTCAGACCGGTGAGGGAGCGGCTTTGTCTGCCGACGTTTTGTAGAGGTTGGATAGGTTCACTAAGCTGTTCACTACTACTTTTGGTGGTACATCTTCTGAGCATCCCCAGGATTATTTGGACAGCTGTCATGAGGTTCTACAGAACATGGGAATAGTGGATACCAATCGGGTCGACTTTGCTGCTTTTCGACTGTCTGGATCCGCCAAGACTTGGTGGAGAGATTATTGTTTGGCTAGACCAGCTGGGTCACCGGCTTTGACTTGGGATCAGTTCTCTCAGCTATTTCAGGAGAAGTTTCTTCCTGTCACTCAGAGGGAGAACTATCGGAGGCAGTTTGAGCGTCTCCAACAGGGTTCTATGACTATTACCAGATTTATTGACTTGGCCCGTCATGCTCTTCTTATACTTCCCATTGAGAGATAGAGAGTGAGGAGGTTGATTGAGGGACTCGTTCAGCCTATTCGACTGCAGATGGCTAAGGAGACGGGGAGTGAGATTTCTTTTCAGGATGTGGCCAATGTGGCCAAGAGAGTTGAGATGGTTCTATCATAGGGGGGTAGTCAGGGGTCTGACAAGAGGCCTCGTCATTCGGGTAGGTTTAGTGGTGCCTCATCTAGAGGCAGAGATTCTTTTGGTAGGGGCCATCCTTCAGGCCATTTCATTCAGCACTTCAGGCTTCTCACGGTGCTCATTCTGATCAGCAGTCCTACAGTGCACCACCAGCTCCTATCAGTGCACCGCCGCTCCAGAGTTTTCAGGGTGGTCATTCAGGCCATTAGGGTCAGCAGTCGGCTTGTTATACTTGTGGCGATACGAGGCATACTGCTAGATTTCGCCCTCGAGCACCGAGTAGCTCTCTACATCATGGTTCCCGTGCCATGGTTCAGGCACCGAGTGTTCCACCGCCCGCTCAGCCAGCTAGAAGGGGAGGTAGAGGTGCTAGAGGTGGAGGTAGAGGTATTAGAGGTAGAGGTCAGGCCACTAGAGGTGAAGGCCAACCAACAGGAGGCCATCCTAGAGATGTAGTTCAGAGTGGTGGGGCCCAGCCCTGATGTTATGCTCTTCCAGCCAGGCCTGAGGCTGAGGCCTCCGATGCAGTTATCACAGGTACTGTTCTGGTTTGTAGTAGAGATGCTTCGGTTCTATTTGTTCCAGGATCTACATGCTTGATAAGGGCTTTATTAGGCCTAGTGTCGCCTTGGGATGCGCCGGTGCTGTTCGTTAAGAAGAAGGACGGATCGATGAGAATGTGTATAGATTACCGACAGTTGAACAAGGTCACAATCAAGCACAAGTATCCATTGCGGAGGATTGATGATTTGTTTGATCAGCTTCAGGGTGCCCAGGTATTTTTGAAGATTGACTTGAGATCTGGCTACCATCAGTTGAGGATTAGGGCATCCGATGTCCCTAAGACAGCTCTCCGCACTCGGTACGGGCATTATGAGTTCTTAGTGATGTCATTCAGATTGACAAATTCCCCAACAACTTTCATGGATTTGATGAACCGTGTGTTCAGGCCTTATTTGGATTCCTTCGTGATTCTCTTCATTGACAATATTTTGATCTATTCCCGCAGCCGGGAGGAGCACGAGCAACATCTTCGAGTCGTTCTTCAGACTCTAAGGCATAGTCAGTTGTTTGCTAAGTTTTCGAAGTACGAGTTTTGGTTGAGTTCGGTTGCATTCTTGGGCCATGTTGTATCAGCAGAGGGTATTCAGGTGGATCTGAAGAAGATAAATGCAGTCAAGAACTGGCCTTGACCCACATCAGCTACAGAGATCTGGAGTTTCTTGGGTTTGGCAGGCTATTACCGTCGGTTTGTGGAGGGGTTTTCATCTATTGCAGCCATGATGACCAGGTTGACCCAAAAGGGTGCCTAGTTCAGGTGGTCAGACGAGTGTGAGGCGAGCTTTCAGAAGCTCAAGACGGCTTTGACTACGAGCTTTCAGAAGCTCAAGACGGCTTTGACTACGACGCCAGTGTTGGTTTTGCACACAGGTTCAGGGCCATATACAATTTATTGTGACGCGTCTCGTATTGGACTTGGTGCGGTGTTGATGCAGGATGGCAAGGTCATTGCTTATGCTTCGCGGTAGTTGAAGAATCATGAGAAGAATTATCCAGTTCATGATTTGGAGTTAGCAGCCATTGTTCACGCGCTGAAGATTTGGAGGCACTATTTGTATGGCGTGTCATGTGAAGTGTTCACGGATGACGAGTCTGCAGTATTTGTTCAAGTAGAAGGAACTAAATTTGAGGGAGAGGAGGTGGTTGGAGCTGTTGAAGGACTACGATATCACCATCTTATATCATCTGGGAAAGGCCAATCTGGTGGCCGATGCTTTAAGTAGAAAGTCAGCCAGTATGGGCTGTCTTGTGTATATTCAGGTCGGTGAGAGACCGCTTACTTTGGATGTTCAGGCTTTGACCAATCAGTTCGTAAGGTTGGATGTCTCTGAGCCCAGCCGTGTGTTATCTTGCACAGTCGCTCGTTCTTCATTATCTGAGCATATCCAAGATCGGCAGTATAATGATCCTCATTTGTGTGTTCTTGGGGACACAGTGCGACACGAAGGTGCCAAGCAGGTTACAGTTGGAGATGATGGAGTCTTGAGGATGCAGGGTCGTATTTGTGTTCCTAATGTGGATGGGCTTCGTGAGTAGATTCTAGAGGAGGCCCATAGTTACCGTTACTCTATTCATCCGGGCGCCGCTAAGATGTATCAGGATTTGCGGCTGCATTATTGGTGGAGGAGGATGAAGAAGGACATTGTTGCCTATGTAGTTCGGTGCTTGAATTGTCAGCAGGTAATGTACGAGCATCAGAGACCTGGTGGTTTGTTTCAGAAGATTGAGATTCCTGAGTAGAAGTGGGAGCGGATCACTATGGACTTCGTTGTTGGACTCCCACGGTCTCAGAGGAAGTTCGATGCAGTGTGGGTTATTGTTGATAGGCTGACCAAGTCAGCACATTTCATTCCTGTGGCAGTTTCCTATTCTTCTGAGAGGTTAGCCGAGATCTATATCCTTGAGATTATTCGTCTTCATGGTGTGCCCGTGTCTATCATTTCGGATCGAGGTACGCAGTTTACCTCACATTTCTGGAGGGAAGTTCAGCGTGAGTTGGGCACACGGGTCGAGTTGAGCACATCATTTCATCCTCAGACGGACGGGCAGTCCGAGCGTACTATTCACATTTTGGAAGATATGCTCCGAGCTTGTGTTATTGACTTTGGAGGCTTGTGGGATCAGTTTTTGCCTTTAGCAGAGTTTGCCTACAACAACAGTTACCAATCGAGCATCCAGATGGCTCCTTATGAGGCTTTATATGGTAGGCGGTGTCGGTCGCCGGTTGGGTGGTTTGAGCCGGGAGAGGCTCGGTTGTTGGGTACAGACCTAGTACAGGATGCCTTGGACAAGGTTAAGATCATTCAGGATTGGCTTCGTACAGCTCAGTCCAGGAAGAAGAGTTATACCGACCATAAGGTTAGTGATGTGGCCTTCATGGTCGGCGAGCGGGTGTTGCTTCGGGTGTTGCCTATGAAGGGCGTGATGAGATTTGGGAAGAGGAGCAAGCTTAGCCCTAGATTCATTGGCCTGTTTGAGATTCTTGATCGAGTGGGAGAGGTGGCTTACAGACTTAAATTGCCGCCAAGTTTATCATCCGTACATCCAGTGTTTCATGTGTCCATGCTTCGGAAGTATCACGGCGATCCATCCCACGTGTTAGACTTCAGCACTATCCAGTTGGACAAGGACTTGTCCTATGAGGAGGAGCCGCTAGCTATTCTAGACAGGCAGGTTCGTCAGTTGAGATCGAAGAAGTTCCCTTCAGTTCGTGTTCAGTGGAGAGGTCAGCCTACCGAGGCAGCTACCTGGGAGTCCAAGTTCGATATGCAGAGCCGATACCCCCATCTTTTGCCCGACTCAGGTGCTTCTTTTCTATGTTCGTTCGAGGACGAATAGTTGTTTTAGAGGTGGAGGATGTGATGACCCAAAAGGTCATCAATCGTTTTGAAAGTTAATTCTGTGTTCCTAGCCTTAAAAACCTCTTTTTGTCTCACCTCGATTTGCGTGCGCAGTCCGGGCGCATTTTCGGGAAGTTTTTATGGGAAAACCAAGTAAATTACGGAAACTGGCTTTTAAAATTGAATAAAGTTGACTTTGGTAAACATTCTTGGTAAACGGACCCGGACCCATGATCCGACAGTCTTGTAGGGTCCGTAGTAAAATATGAGACTTGGGCATCCGGAATCGAATTCCGAGGTCCCAAGTCCGAGAAATGAATTTTTAAAGAAAATTGTTTTCTGGAAAATATAGAGGTTTTTAGAAGTGAATTAATGCATTTTCTTGATGGTATCGGGCTCGTATCTTGGTTCCAGAGCCCGGAACAAGTTTGAAATAATAAGTAAGTTGAAACTGTAAAATTTGGTAAAGATCGGAATTGGTTTGGTATAAAATGGACCTATAGTTGAGAAAATAGTAATTTTAATGTTCTTGGGTGATTTCATGAATTTGGGGTTTAATTCATAGATGTTGATATTAATTTGATGATTAGATCGCACGAGCAAGTCCGTATGATGTTTTTGGACTTGCGTGCATGTTTGGTTTGGAGCTCCGAGGGCTCGGGTGAGTTTTGGATTGGCCACGGAGTGAAATTGGACTTAGGAAATTGCTGTTGTGTTGCAGATGTGAAGCAGGCCTCTGATCTTGCAAATGCGAGACGAGGCATCGCAATTGCAATGCAAGCAGGGGTCACAAATGCGAGTCTTTTGTCGCAAATGCGAAGATCCCAGGGCCAGCCTTGTCTCGCAAATGCGAGATATACTTCGCAAATGCGAAGTCTTCAGCACATGCCAGAAGTCGCAAATGCGACGATTCCTTCGCAAATGCGAAGGAAGCAGGAGTCGCAAATGCGACTGGCCCCTCGCAAATGCGAAGGTGATCGGATTTTTCCATGGTCCCAAATGCGACATATTCTTCGCATTTGCGAAGGTAGCAGGTCCTGAAGGGGTTCGCTATTTCGAACCCTGGTCGCAATTGCGACATTTGAGACCAGTTAATTTAGACTTAGACGCATTTTTCTTCATTTTTCAAACCTTCTCAAAAGTTCTTCTCCAAATACAATTGTAAGTCATGTCTAACTTCGTTTTCTTTAATATATAACATCTTTTCACATGATTTCAACTCAAAATCAAGGGTTTTCATGGGGGAAATTCGGTGTTTTGGGTAGAGCTTAGGATTTTCAAATTTTGGGGATTTGGACCTCAATTTGAGGTCCGATTTCAAAATAAATTATATGTTTGAGTTCGTGGGTGAATGGGTAATCGGGTTTTGGTTCGAACCTCAGGTTTTGACCATGTGGGCCCGGGGTCAATTTTTGACTTTTTGGGAAAAACTTTAGAAAACCTTTTCATGCATTAGAATTGATTCATTTAGCATTTATTGATATCGTTAAGTAAATTGTGGCTAGATACAAGCGAATCGGTGGTGGAAACAAGAGGTAAAGCGGTAGTTGAGGCTTGAATTGTGTTCGTGGCATCGAGGTAAGTGTTTGGTCTAACCTTAGCTTCAGTAATTAGGAGTTGTGTCTTATTTTCTATGTGTTGATTGTTGAGTACGACATATAGGCATGGTGACGAGTATCTATACGCCAGTGTCAAGCATGCCTGTGAGTCTTATACTATAATAAATGTGACTCCGTTACGTATTGTTCTTGCTTTATATGATGGTTTCTATTGTTGAACAAGGCTTGTGGAAGTATTATTGGTAATTGAACATGGTAGAGCGTTGGCTCAAGTTGTGAATTGAGTTGTGAAGTAATTGTGGAAAAGAGAAGAGGTTTATGATATTGTCTCCCTTGCCGGGATGTTATTGCTTTTGATATTATCTCCCTTGCCGGGATGTTATTGGTTTTGATATTATCTCCCTTGCCGGGATGTTATTACTCATGATATTGTTTCCCTTGCCGGGATATTGTTGTTATGCTATTGATTCACTTGCCCAAATTGTTTTGTGATTGTTTTTTTTTGGAACCCCAGGAAATCCCGCAGCCGCTATAGCCTCTGTCACAGCCTCTGCCCTTTGGGTGAGCACTCTGTGGTGAGCACACTGCACTTTGTGATTGTTTCTTGGGTGAGGAAGAGTGTAAAGCACGAAGGGTCATGTCGTGCATGACTTTGGGAGTGTTAATGCACGAAGGGTGATGCCGTGCCAATATTGTAAGGTAACAGCACGAAGGGTGATGCCGTGCCGCACGATGTACAATGTCGTGCCATGATATGAGTGATAATGCATGAAGGATAATTCCGTGCCATGATTATGTCAGGTAAAAGCACGAAGGGTGATGCCGTGCCGATTATATTGATTCTTATGGTGAGGACGAGAGTAAAAGCACGAAGGGTGATGCCGTGCACTTGTCTTTGACTTCCTGATTCTTGTTGATAATTGAGTTACGGTGTTCTTTAATTTTATCTATTGGTTTTCTGTTATTACTTGATATTCCCCGCAACATGTTTTCCCCCTCCTATCTTTACCTGTAAATTTCTGCCTTTACTTTTCCGCTGTATTTGACTTAACTGCACAGGTTTATTTGGTAGTCTGGTCCTAGCCTCGTCACTACTTTGCCGAGGTTAGGCTAGGGACTTACCAGCACATAGGGTCGGTTGTGTTGATACTACACTCTGAACTGTGTGCAGATCCTGGTGCTGCAACTTTTGGACCACAGTGAGGTTGCTGCTTCCAGTCCATCAAGCGACCCGAGGTAGTCCTGCAGGCGCCGCAGGCCTTGGCGTCTCCTTCTATCATTTCTTTTCTGTTTTTACTTATTTAGAGACATATTCATGTATTTCTATTCAGACTTTATTTGTAGTATTCGTAGATGGTCTGTGACATTGCGACACCAAATTCTGGGTAGAGTTGTACTTAGACTTCTGCAGTTTGTATTAATCTAAACTATCAGATTTCGTCTTCCGCATTGTTTTTGTTATTATTATTTCCACTGTTTTTGTTATGTTGTTTTGAAATTGTTAAGGAATTAAAACTTGAAAAGGGTAATTAAATCAGAATAGCTGGCTTGCCTAGCTTCCACTAGTAGGCGCCATCACGACTCCCGAGGGTGGGAAATATGGGTCGTGACAATAATTCATTTGCAATATATTGCAAAGCATGCCAGACGCATTTGCTAACTCAAAGAAAGTAACTATATTCTCATTGCAAATGCTCCTATTAAGTCCTAGAAGGACAAAGTCTATGGTACGCTTAAAGCATATAGACAAATCGGTTTCAAATAACCTTCTTGATAAAGAAGATGAGCAAATGATCAAAATGACCATAATAAAAGAGGCAAGTGATCTAGAAGATCACATGACACATAACACTTCATAAAATCTCATGAGAGATTCAGGTACCTGAATATATGAATAAAGAGATCTCTATGTTATGTCTTTATGAAAACATAAGAAGGTTGGAACCAATATAAAATTTTCGTCGACAACATCTATGATACCGCTAAATATATATGAGGATTTTAAGTCTGGAGAAACAATTTCGAGTAGAATTAGTTTCATACGAAAGATATGTAGAACATGTAGTTCAAACACTTCAAAGTATAAAGTCAATGGTATGTGCATGTGACGACCCGGCCGGTCGTCCCATGAGTTACCGGTCCGTTATCCCCATTTCTGCTTCTTTATGCTTCGTTATTCGTGTTTTATCTGATCGAGCTGTTTAGTTTGCGTTTGGAGTGGATTTGGTAAGAAATGAGACACTTAGTCTCTTTTAAGAAGGTTTAAGTTGGAAAAGTCAACCGGATGTTGACTTATGAGTTAGAGGGCTCGGATGTGAGTTCCGATGGTTCGGTTAGCTTTGGGAGGTTATTTTTGACTTAGGAGCGTGATCAGAATTGGTTTTGGAGGTCCGCTGTAGAATTAGGCTTGAATTGGCGAAGTTAATATTTTGGCGATTTCCGGTGGGTAGGTGAGATTTTGATCCGAGGGTCGGAATGGAATTCCGAGAGTTGCTGTAGCTTCGTTATGTTATTTGGGATGTGTGTGCAAAATTTCAGGTCATTCGGATGTCGTTTGGTCGGGTTTTTGATCGAAAGTGTATTTCGGAAGTTTTTGGAAATTTAGGCTTGAATTCGATGAGTTTTGAGTAATTTGATGTTGATTGAGGTATTTTGATGATTGGAACAAGTTTGAATGATGTTATGGGTTATGTTGGTAGGTTTGGTGGAGGTCCCGAGGGACTCGGGTGAGTTTCGGATGGTCAATCGGACCATTTCGTGCCTTAAAAGATAGCAGAAAGTTGCAGGTTCAGTGTTGCAGAACTTTGTTCTTTGCGATCGCATATGGGGTCCTGCGATCGCATAGGAGGTTTTGAGGAGGCTGTCCATTTGTGCTTTACGTTCGCGGAGTTTGGCATGCGATCGCATAGTTTGGGGAGGTTGGCCTTCGCGAACGCGTAGGGAGTGCTGCGTTCGCATAGAGTAAATTGGACCTGGGGGTCCTGGATGGTTTTTGTTCAATGCGAACGTGGAGGAGTGTCTGCGATCGCGTAGAGTTATATTGCAGAGCATTGCGATCGCATGGGTTTCATTGCGTTCGCATAGGGTTAATTTTGGGAGCTGAGTTTTTGTGCTTCGCGATCGCGAAGATTTTCCCGCGATCGCATAGAAGGAAATTAGACCTGAGCAGTGAGTTTTTAAACATTTCATCCGCGAGTCTTAGCCATTTTCCACCATAGCTGAGTATTTTGAGAGCTCTTTGAGGGAAATTGAAGAGGGATTCAAGGAGAAGTAATTGGAGGTAAGTTTTATGAACCAAATACGTGATTTTATTGTGTAATTAACCTAGAAATTCATGGAAATCTAGCTAAAATGGAAGAACTAGGGCTTGGGATTTTGAGATTTTAAATTGGGATTTGAAGGGCCATTTGAGGTCGGATTTGAGAGTTTTTCATATGTATGAACTCATGGAAGGATAAGGAACCCGTTGATGTGAAAATTTCTGAGTTCCGAGAAGTGGGCCCGGGGCTAGGGTTTTGCTAATTTCGGGATTTTAGAGATTTTTCGATTGTTTTCGCTTGGGTTTTGTTCCCATAGCCTATTGTGACGTATTCGTTCTGATTTTGGTTAGATTCGACGCGCGTGGAGGCCGATTCGAGAGGCAAAGGCATCGCGAGCTAGGGATTTAGCCGGTTCGAGGTGAGTAATGCTTGTAAATGATGTTCTGAGGGTTTGAAACCCCGGATTTGCACATCGTAGTGCTATGTTGAGGTGATACACACGCCTGTTGACGAGCGTGGGGTCGTACACTGTTGGGGATTGTGACTTGGTCCGTCCCGGTTGATGATTTTACCGCGTATTTGACCGAAAACATATTTGTTATCACTATGATTTGGGCTGAATGTCTTATTTGGGTTCGTGCCAATTATTTGAACCCTTTGGGGCATTTCTTGATATTTTTCCTCACTGTTTGAAGTATTTACTGAGCTGAGTCATGTATTTTTCCACTGTTTTACTACTCAGCCGGTTTTACTCATGTTTTGAGACTTAAATGATATTTTAAATGATGTTTTGAGCTGAGACACACTGTTTTACTATTGCCCAAGGGGATTATGAGTATTTTTGACTGAGTAAGGCCGAGGGCCTACGTTGTGAGGAGACATTGATATTGATTTGAGGCCGAGGGCCTGAGATACGTACGCCACGAGGTGGCTTGATTGATATGAGGCCGAGGGCCCAGTTGTGATGCCACGAGATGGCTTGTTATTGCGCTTGGGCCGTAAGGGGCCCCTCCCGGAGTCTGCACACCCCCAGTGAGCGCGGGTACCCAGTGTGATGTGAGATTGAGCCCGAGGGGCTGTTATTGTTCTGTGTTGTTGCCCGAGGGGCGGATGTGCTGATACTGTGCCCGAGGGGCGAGCTTTTATTTATCTACCGTACCTTAAATTATCTGTCATTTACCTGTTTACTTGTTGAAAGAGGATTTTACTGAATTTCCACCAGTTTTACTGCTTTTAAATGATTTTTACTGCTTTATCATAGAATGCTTTGTGCCTTGTGTGATTTCTTGCTTTCAGTCATTATTTACATTTATTACTCACTGAGTTGGAGTACTCACTTTACTCCCTGCACCCTGTGTGCAGATTCAGGCGTATCAGGTTCCGCTCCGGAGGGTTGATGTCCTCCAGTTTCAGGCGGGCTTCTTCGGAGATTTCGAGGTAGCTGTTGACGTCCACAGCCCCGTGTCTCTATCTCTCTATCTTTCCTATTCTTTTTGAACAAATGTAGTAGATTATGACTTAGCAGACTGTATTATGGATTCATAGATGCTCGTGACTTGTGACACCCCGGTTAGGGTTATGTCGGGTTGGAGTTTCCACACTTTTATCGTTATTTCCGCTATTCAGTGTTAGTAAATCATGTTTTAAAATATTATGTGTTGTTTAACTGTTTTAAAAGATGAGTTGGGTTGAGCTGGCTGGCCTTGTCTTCACGAAAAGCGCCATCACGACCGGGTTCGGGGTTAGGGTCGTGACAAGTTGGTATCAGAGCCTAGGTTACATAGGTCTCACGAGTCATGAGCAGTTTTAGTAGAGTCTCGCGGATCGGTACGGATATGTCTGTATTTATCCTCGAGAGGCTGCAGAACCTTTAGGAAAAAAAACTTCACCTTCTTGAAATTCATATCGTGTGAGTTGTTGATCCGAGTACTAAACTTTTGTGGTCCATTCTCTCACAGATGGTGAGGACACGCGCTACCGGACAGGAGGGACGACCACCAGTGCCACCAGCTGCGGCCACCAGAGGCCGAGGACGCGGTCGTGGCCGTGGTAGGGGCAGAGCAGCGAGGGCAGCACCTGCAGATCCACCAGCTGCCCCAGTTTAGGACCAGGTCCCAGTGGTGGATCCTCCAGCAGCACCAGCTCAGGCACCAGCTGTGCCTATTGTGATTCCAGGTCTTCAGGAGACTTTGGCTCAGATCTTATCAGTTTGCACTGGCCTAGCTCAGGCGGTTTCAGCTACTACAGCCGTAGCTACTTCATAGGCCGGGAGAGGCAGTCAGACTCCCGCCGCCCGCACGCCTGAGCAGGTTGTACAGGGGCTTCAGACGCCGGGGGCACCTCCAGCCCAACCGGTCGCAGCTGCTCAGGACTATATAGTTCCTGTCATGCCAGAGGATGAGCAGCGCAGGTTGTAGAGATTTGGGAGACTTCAGCCTCCGTCATTCAGTAGAGCAGAGGGCGAGGATGCCCAGGGCTTTTTAGACAAGTGTCAGAGGATGCTTCACACAGCCGCTATTCTGGAGACCAGCAGGGTCGCTTTCACTACTTATCAGTTTTCAGGACCTGCTTTTACTTGGTGGGAGGATCTTGAGAGGCGTAGGCCTGCTGGTGCAGCACCTCTATCTTGGCAGCAGTTCTCCGTTCTCTTTCTGGAGAAGTATGTACCGCAGTCTCGCCGAGAGGAGTTGCGTAGGCAGTTTGAGTGGTTGCATCAGGGAGACATGACCATGTCACAGTATGAGCTGAGATTCTCTGAGTTGGCTCGTCATGCCATTTGGTTAGTCCCGACAGATCAAGAGAGGATCAGGAGGTTTGTTGATGGTCTTACTTATCAGCTCCTTATCCTTATAACCAGGGAGAGGGTGACTGGTGCTACATTCGAGGAGGTAGTGGATATTGCCAGAGAGATTGAGTCTGTCCGTCGCCAGGAGCGAGAGGAGTGGGAGGCCAAGCGGCCTCGAGGTTCTGGTAGCTACAGTGGTGGTCCTTCGAGGGGCCAGTTCCATCACGGCAGAGGCCGACAGTTCCGTCAGGGTTAGTCTGATCACTCAGGTTATCGAGGAGCATCATCGGGCCATGGTTCCCACAGTTCTCACCAGGGCTATTCTTCAATTAGTGCCCTCCCATCTCAGAGCTCATCCCGTACTCTATCTGTTCAGGGCTCTTCTACTCCGAGTGCTTCTGCTGGTCACTCCGGTGCGAGGGGTTCCCATCAGTCCCCTTCTCCAGCACCTAGGATTTGTTATGAGTGTAGCGAGGTAGGCCACATGTGGAGGCAGTGTCCCCGCCGTGTTGCTAGTTCATCTCAGCAGAGGGGTCAGTCATCAGCTTCACCTCCAGCTGCTCCGCCACCACCCGCCCAGCCAGCTAGGGGCGGGGATCAGTCAGCCAGGGGTCGCCCCAGAGGGGGAGGTCGATCAGGGGGCGGTCAGGCCCGTTTTTATGCTCTTCCAGGCAGACCCGATGCCATTGCTTCTGATGCTGTCATTACAGGTATTATTTCAGTCTGCCACAGAGATGCCTCTGTACTATTTGATCCCGGTTCTACCTATTCTTATGTGTCCTCATACTTTGCACATTATTTGGGTACTCCTCGTGAGTTTCTTGCTTTACCTGTTCATGTATCTACCCCGGTGGGTGATACCGTTGTTGTAGACCGTGTGTACCGATCGTGTTTGGTGACTATTGGGGGTCTAGAGACCCGAGTCGATCTTTTATTGTTGAGTATGGTGGATTTTGATGTCATTCTGGGCATGGATTGGTTATCTCCGTCTCGCGCTATTCTAGATTGTCATGCCAAGACAGTCACATTGGCTATACCGGGTGTGCCACGGATTGAGTGGCGTGGCGTGACTGATTATGTTTCTAGTAGGGTGATCTCTTTCTTAAAGGCCCAGCGTATGGTTGGGAAGGGTTGTTTGTCATATCTTGCTTTTGTGAGGGATGTTGGAGCTGAGACTCCCAGTATTGATTCTGTCCCAGTTGTGAGGGATTTCCCTGATGTATTTCCTGCAGACCTGCCGGGCATGCCCCCGGACAGGGATATTGATTTTAGTATTGACCTGGTGCCGGGCACTCAGCCCATTTCTATTCTGCCGTATCGTATGGCACCAGCAGAGCTGAAGGAGTTAAAGGAGCAGCTTTAGGAACTCCTAGATAAGGGGTTCATACGGCCTAGTGTGTCACCTTGGGGTGCGCCGGTTCTGTTTGTGAAGAAAAAGGATGGCACTATGAGAATGCGCATTGATTATAGGCAATTGAACAAGGTAACAGTGAAGAACAAGTATCCTTTGCCCTGCATTGATGATTTATTTGACCAGCTTCAGGGAGCGAGGGTATTTTCCAAGATTGATCTCCGTTCGGGTTATTACCAGTTGAAGATCAGGGATTCAGACATTCTTAAGACGGCCTTCAGGACCAGATATGGTCATTATGAGTTCCTGGTCATGTCTTTTGGGCTGACCAATGCCCCAGCAGCGTTCATGCATCTGATGAACAGCGTGTTCCGGCCTTATCTTGATTCATTTGTTATAGTTTTCATTGATGATATCCTGGTATATTCACGTAGTCAGGAGGAGCACGCGGAGCATTTGAGGGTTGTGTTGCAGAGATTAAGGGAGGAGAAACTTTATGCCAAGTTCTCCAAGTGTGAGTTTTGGCTCAGTTCAGTGGCATTCTTGGGACACGTGGTGTCCAGCGAGGGTATTCAGGTTGATCCAAAGAAGATAGAGGCAGTGCAGAGTTGGCCCAGACCGTCCTCAGCCACAGAGATTCGTAGTTTTCTTGGTCTGGCAGGCTATTATCGCCGGGTTGTTCAGGGATTCTCATCTATCGCGTCGCCCTTGACCAAGTTGACTCAGAAGGGTGCTTCATTTGTATGGTCGGACGAGTGTGAGGAGAGCTTTCAGAAGCTCAAGACCGCTTTGACCACAGCTCCAGTGTTGGTTTTGCCATCAGCTTCAGGTTCATATACCGTATATTGTGATGCTTCGAGAGTAGGGATTGGTTGTGTGTTGATGCAGGAGGGTAGAGTTATTGCTTATGCTTCTCGTCAGTTGAAGCCCCATGAGAAGAACTACCCCGTTCATGATTTGGAGTTGGCTGCCATAGTTCATGCGTTGAAGATTTGGAGGCATTACTTGTATGGCGTATCTTGTGAGGTATTCACTGATCATCGCAGTCTTCAGCATTTGTTTAAACAAAAGGACCTTAATTTGAGGCAGCGGAGATGGTTGGAGTTGCTTAAGGATTATGATATCACTATATTGTACCATCCGAGAAAGGCCAATGTGGTGGCCGATGCTTTGAGCCTAAAGGCAGTGAGTATTGGGAGTTTGGCTTATATTCCAGTTGGGGAGAGACCTCTTGCGGTTGATGTTCAGGCTTTGGCCAATCGGTTTGTGAGGTTGGATATTTCGGAGCCTAGTCGGGTATTGGCTTGTGTGGTTCCCGGTCTTCCTTATATGAGCGCATCAGAGAGCGCCAGTATGATGATCCACATTTGCTCGTCCTTAGGGATAGGGTTCAGCATGATGATGCCAGAGATGTGACTATTGGAGATGATGGAGTATTGAGGATGCAGGGCCGGATTTGTGTGCCCAATGTAGATGGGCTTCAGGAGCTGATTCTGGAGGAGGCCCATAGCTCGCGATATTTTATCCATCCAGGAGCCGCGAAGATGTATCAGGATCTCAGACAGCATTATTAGTGGAGGAGAATGAAGAAAGATATTGTGGGATTTGTAGCTCGGTGTCTCCATTGTCAGCAGGTGAAATATGAGCATCAGAGATCGGGTGGCTTGCTTCAGCGGATGGATATTCCACAGTGGAAGTGGGAGCGGATCACTATGGACTTTGTAGTTGGGCTTCCACGGACTTTGAGGAAGTTCGATGCTATTTGGGTGATTGTGGATAGGCTGATCAAGTCCGCGCACTTTATTCCTATCTGTACTACTTATTCTTCCGAGCGGTTAGCAGAGATATATATCCGGGAGGTTTTCGGTTTCATGGTGTCCCAGTTTTCATCATTTTAGATCGGGGCACTCAGTTTACTTCCCAGTTGTGGAAGCCTGTTCAGCGAGAGTTGGTACTCAGGTACAGTTGAGCACAACTTTTCACCCTCAGACGGATGGGCAGTCCGAGCGCACTATTCAGATATTGGAGGATATGCTACGCGCTTGTGTTATTGATTTCGGAGGGTCAGTGGATCAGTTTCTACCGCTTGCTAGAGTTTGCTTATACAACAACTACCAGTCGAGTATTCAGATGGCTCCATATGAGGCCTTGTACGGGAGGTCGGTGGTAGATCTCCGAGTTGGTTGGTTTGAGCCCCAGNCCTACATGGTTGGTGAGAAGTTCCTGTTGAAGGTTTCACCCACGAACGGTGTTATGAGATTCGAAAAGAAGGGGAAGTTGAGTCCGCGGTACATTGGGCCTTTTGAGGTACTTCGGAGGATTTGGGAGGTGGCCTATGAGCTTGCCTTACCACCCAGCTTATCCAGTGTGCATCCAGTTTTCCATGTTTTTATGCTCCGTAAGTATATTGGGGATCCGTCTTATGTTCTGGATTTCAGCACGGTTCAGTTGGAGGGTGATTTGACTTATGATGTGGAGCCAACAGCTATCTTGGAGCGTCAGGTTCGGAAGTTGAGATCAAAAGATATAGCTTCGGTGAAAATGCAGTGGAGAGGTCGGCCAGTGGAGGAGGCCACCTGGGAGACTGAGCGGGAGATGCGGAGCAGATATCCCCACCTGTTTGAGACTTCAGGTATGTTTCTTGACTCGTTCAAGGACGAACGTTTATTTAAGCTGGGGAGGATGTGACGAGCCGGCCGGTCGTCCCATGAGTTACCGGTCCGTTTTCCCCATTTCTGCTTCTTTATGCTTCGTTATCCGTATTTTATGTGATCGAGCTGTTTAGTTTGCGTTTGGAGTGGATTTGGTAAGAAATGAGACACTTAGTCTATTTTAAGAAGGTTTAAGTTGGAAAAGTCAACCGAATGATGACTTATGAGTTAGAGGGCTCGGATGTGAGTTCCAATGGTTCGGTTAGCTTCGGGAGGTGATTTGTGACTTTGGAGCATGATCAGAATTGGTTTTGGAGGTCCGGTGTAGAATTAGGCTTGAATTGGCGAAGTTAATATTTTGGCGATTTCCGGTTGGTAGGTGAGATTTTGATCCGAGGGTCGGAATGGAATTCCGAGAGTTGCTGTAGCTTCGTTATGTCATTTGGGATGTGTGTGCAAAATTTCAGGTCATTCGGACGTCGTTTGGTCGGGTTTTTGATCGAAAGTGTATTTCGGAAGTTTTTGGAAATTTAGGCTTGAATTCTATGAGTTTTGAGTAATTTGATGTTGATTGAGGTGTTTTGATGATTGGAACAAGTTTGAATGATGTTATGGGTTATGTTGGTAGGTTTGGTTGAGGTCCCGAGGGCCTCGGGTGAGTTTCGGATGGTCAATAGGACCATTTCGTGCCTTAAAAGATAGCAGAAAGTTGCAGGTTCAGTGTTGCAGAAACTTTGTTT
>NW_017671199.1:191249-269235 GCF_001879085.1 Nicotiana attenuata | reverse complement strand
TTCCTATTTGTACTACTTATTCCTCAGAGCGGCTGGCAGAGATATATATTCGGGAGATTGTTCGATTGCATGGTGTCCCAGTTTCCATCATTTCAGATCGGTGCATCCAGTTTACTTCCCAGTTCTGGCAGTCTGTGAAGCGAGAGTTGGGTACTCAGGTGCAGTTGAACACAACTTTTCACCCTCAAATGGACGGGCAGTCCGAGCGCACCATTCAGATCTTGGAGGATATGTTACGCGCTTGTATTATTGATTTCGGAGGGTCATGGGATCAGTTTCTACCACTTGCAGAGTTTGCTTATAACAACAGCTACCAGTCGAGTATTCAGATGGCTCCCTATGAGGCTTTGTACGGGAGGCGGTGTAGATCTCCAGTTGGTTGGTTCAAGCCCGGTGAGGCTAGACTACTGGGGACAGATTTGGTTCAGGAGGCTTTAGATAAAGTGAAGGTGATTCAGGAGAGACTTCGTACAGCACAGTCGAGGCAAACGAGTTATGCTGACAGGAAGGTTCGAGATGTATCCTACATGGTTGGTGAGAAGTTCCTGTTGAAGGTTTCACCCACGAACGGTGTTATGAGATTCGAAAAGAAGGGGAAGTTGAGTCCGCGGTACATTGGGCCTTTTGAGGTACTTCGGAGGATTTGGGAGGTGGCCTATGAGCTTGCCTTACCACCCAGCTTATCCAGTGTGCATCCAGTTTTCCATGTTTTTATGCTCCGTAAGTATATTGGGGATCCGTCTTATGTTCTGGATTTCAGCACGGTTCAGTTGGAGGGTGATTTGACTTATGATGATTCCAAGGTGCTCGAAATATGGCCGATAACGACTTAAAATCGAGGTTCTTCCAGAACCGACGACGGGTCAGGCAAAAATCTTTCAAAAGACCTTAATGAGCGGAAAACAACCTACAAAAAGCCCACGGGAAAAAACAGCGTGAGAGCCATTATCGCCAGCTAAGCAAGCCTACGGGCCACATATCAGAAGGTGTCTATGACCAAAAAGCGTAAGAGCCATTGTCGCCATCCCAATTGACAACTTGAGGATTAAAGCGAGCTCGAATCATAACTCGATTCGGAGACCGGATCCAAAATAGTTAACTAAACAAGCCTACGGGCCACATATGGAAAGGTCTTAATGACCAAAACAGCGTGCAAAGCACTACCCTCGTTCGGGAAATCGAAGGCGCTTAAAGGTCAATTACAGCCCGAACCGCAAAGCGGCTTGGAGACTGGACCCGCAATAAGCACAAAACTCAGCGTGCCTAAGGGCACGACACAAAAGCAATGATCGCCAGCCGAGAGAGCCTCCGGGTCGCCCGCTTGTAAGGTCACTTCGACCCGAGGCAAAGAACGGCCGACCATGAACCGCCCTTGCGGACNGGTTGGGGAGAAGGTTCTACTGAAGGTTTCACCCATGAAGGGTGTTATGAGATTTGGGAAGAAGGGCAAGCATAGCCCTCGGTTCATTGGGCCTTTTGAGGTGCTTCGGAGGATTGGGGAGGTAGCTTATGAGGTTGCTTTGCCACCTAGTTTGTCAGGTGTGCATCTAGTATTTTATGTTTCTATGCTCCGGAAGTATATCGACAATCCGTCTCATGTCTTGGATTTCAGCACGATTCAGTTAGATGGTGATTTGACTTATAATGTGGAGCCAGTGGCTATATTGGAGCGGCAGGTCCGAAAGTTGAGATCAAAGGATATAGCTTCAGTGAAAGTGCAGTGGAGAGGTAGCCTGTGGAGGAGGCTACTTGGGAGACAGAGCGGGAGATGCGGAGCAGATATCCACACCTATTTGAGACTTCAGGTATGTTTCTAGACCCGTTCGAGGACGAAAGTTTATTTAAGAGGGGGAGGATGTAACGACCCAGCCGGTCGTTTCGAGAGTTATAGCCCCGTTCCCCCATTTCCTTCTTCTTTTGTGTTCTTCAACTCTATTTTGACTTACCGGGTTAGTTGGTTCGGGTCCGGAGTGGTTTTGGAGTAAATTGAGACACTTAGTCTCTTTTTTGAAGGCTTAAGTTGGGAAAGTTGACAGGATGTTGACTTATGTGTAAACAACCTCGGATTTGAATTTTTGATGGTTTCGTTAGCTCCATTAGGTGATTTTGGACTTAGGAGCGCGCCCGGAATGTGATTTGGAGGTCCGTGGTAGAATTAGGCATGGATTGACGAAAGTTGGAATTTAAGAGATTTTGGCCGGCAGTGGAAATTTATATATCGGGGTTGGAATGGAATTCTGGAAGTTGGAGTAGGATCGTGGTGTCATTTTTGACTTGTGTGAAAAATTTGGGGTCATTCGGACGTGATTTGATAGGTTTTAGCGTCGTTTGTGAAATTTGAAAGTTTAAAAGTTCTTAGGCTTGAATCCGATGGTAATTCAGTGTATTGATGTTGTTTTGAGTGTTCCGATGGTTCGGCTAAGTTCGTATGTTGATATATGACTTGATGGTATGTTTGGTTGAGGTTCCAAGGGGCTCGGCATGATTTTGGATGGCTAACGGAGAGTTTGGAATTTGAAAAATGCAGCTGAAGCTGCTGCTACTGCTGTTGGTGTTTCTGCACCTGCGGAGTGGGAATCGCAGGTGCGAGGTCGCAGGTGTGTTTGGTTAGCCGTAGATGCGGAAATGAAAGGCCAGGGCTGGGTCCGCAGAAGCATAAGATTAGTCGCATCTGCGAGCCCACATGTGCGAGACCTGGGGCGTAGATGCGGCTTTGAGGATTTAAGTGATTTTCGCAGGTGCGAGTAAATGACAGCAGGTGCGGTTCTGCAGGAGTGGATATATGGCCGCAAGTGCGAAAGACTTCAAGATATTATCTTCTCCTATTGGTACCCATGACATATACTTTATCTCCTTGTATTTATGGCGAGCCTTCAAGTTTCAACTTACTACTCACATAACTAATAAGCCCACTTCATGAAAAGATATTCCTTCCCACTATTACCAAGTTTGTGACATGCCTTGACCATCAATTTCTGAACATCAAAGTCCCCTTTTTCCTTTTTCTTTCTTCCGAAAATTCTTATTATTATAAAATTATCATAACTCGTAAACCTTCAGCACTTCGGTTGTTAATGCAACCCCGATGGCACTCATATTATTTAAAGATTAGTACTCCCGTTATAGCGTGTCTTTCACTTAATGACCATGTCTTAGCTTACATCATCCATATCCTATTTAGTAATGCACTAGAAAAAAGATATTTCTCCATTTCATCTTGCACGAAGTGTGCGCATATAATCTTTTTTTCCTTTCTTGGAACTAGTATTCAAGTACTCAAGTCGAGTCAATACCCAACCAAAACTTCCAGGACTAATTCGAACCATTCATTCGTTCGTTAACAGCTCGTCCGATAATGACGATCTATCTCTTTAACATTTATAACAGACTACCGTACCTCCTTCATTTACAACAAGCTTGTAGCCCCAGTACAACCTTCTTTATTGCTCTTATACTTTGTATTCTTCTCGAAGATATTGATAAATTGAACTTCTCTTTCCCATTTCTGGTATGTAGAATCTCTCTTTTATCCCATCACTTTACGATGAAATTAAATGCCTGACTCTCCCCTACTTTGGAGTAAGTCGCTTCTCAAGCCTCTACCCATCGTCCGTAGACTTCATAAAGTCTTTATACCACAAGTAAACTTGTCTTGTACACCTATGTCTCTACCCCGATTTCAATGATCATTTACTTCCCAACTAAGAATCTTATCTCACATTTTTCACTTTCAACAAAACTTGACTTATATCCTCATCACACACTTGTGTTACCTTCTAATTCCAATGATAGAATGGAATCGCTATGCTCATCAGTTCTCTTGGTTCTTTCACTATTTAAATGCCACCACTACACTTCTTAACCGCAAGTGATGTTGGTAAGTATCATCCTCCTCTACTCGTACCATAATAACATGATTAACACATTACTCTTTCTGTATATGGATTATCCTTGTATCCCTCTTATGTCGTATTTTATGGTCCGTGCTCAAATATATATGTTCCGTAAGTACGACTCTATTAGGCTTCTGAGTCCATGCCCAACCACTTTTAACAAGTACGACTTCTTAACGAGAAATCTGTATATCACCTTCATGCAACTTTTCATAGTAAGTCTTGTTCTTACAATAAAAATTCAAGACACTAATGATCTATCTTTATATGCCTCGTAGATTTTCAAACCATGTCCATGTATGCAAATTCTTTGTGGCATACCCCACTACCCATGGAATTTAACATGTAGCTACAAAATGAGCACCTCTATATCTTATAAGGTACTCCTTAGCCTCATTCCTAATACAATATTCTTATGATGCAGGAGACATCACCATATATCTTTAAAACACTTCAAATCCTTTGGCCTCTTCAATGTACAATTTTTGTTCTCCAGCTCTATATCTTTAGTCGTTCATATAATATTTACAACCTATCAAAATTATCAATCTAGCCTCGTAAGTAATTCAACACATTCAACCCCTTTACAATCCCCCTTTTCCCCATCAATCCACGTTCAACTGCTCTGCTGGCCCACTTAAGAGGATTCTAGGGCGTATTCTCAAAACTCTATCTCTCATGACTACATTAACACTAAAATGGGTTATATCTCGTCTAAACAAGTTTAATGCAACCCATTCATGACGACTTGCCTTTTTAGAGAATTCGGACAATTCATATTACTCTTTTAACCTTCGAGGTTATGCCTTTTGTACACTTCGTACCTTAGCATGTCTTCCACTTATTCATTCAAGCATCTTTACATTGTTTCCATGTATATCTACATTCGTTAGTGACAACTAATGTCATTCATGTTTCTTTGATCCCTCGAAATGCGCTTTGATACCCTACATATGTTGTTTGCAAGCTCATGTGACATGATAATGACTAGAACCTGTCATATCAAGTGTCCATTTGGTCCACCTCTACTTCCAATATCCGATTATAAATATATTTGGATACAAACTTCTTTAGTCGACTCAAAACTATTATATTTACTCGACCGGACTTTACTTCTTTCTATTCTTCTTGTCTTTCACAATAGTGGATATGATATTACATGACCGTCCTTTTCCTCAAGAAGCTTCAACCATATACTAGCATCATGCCCTCCTAAGGTGCAATTATTCTTTGCGGTAGCACAAACTTCTTATGATTTTGCGATGCATCACGACAACGATCAATGAGATTCTTGTCTTATCTTCCTTCAAACAGCCATCAGTTCTTGGCAAACAACTACAATCCATTACAACAACATTCGATTTGAACCCATTTTATTTCATTCCCAATCTTTCCCATTATATTCATATCTAGAATCACCAAATACTTTCTTGGCTACTCCTTTAATATCTAGTGCCATTACTTACTCACCACTCTCCTTCATAAATCACGTCGGAATTTCGATACAAATCGATAATTTTCTCAGTGCTTCAAGTTTTAACGCACGATCTAGAGTGAAAAGAAGAGAATGAGATAATCCTACATTGTCCGTGTAGCCTTCCCGATATGGGTGTGGTGCACAACACACCAATAAGGAGAACTCTACTAGATACAATTCCGTAGACTTCCTAGGACTCGAATTAGAACCTAGTGCTCTGATACCAAGTTTGTCAAGACCCAAAACTACGCGATCGACACCCGGCACACTACCCAACCCGGGCAAACAAACCCATACTAGGATATCTATCTATATGACTAACAAATGCATGCGGAAGCCTTTTTGAAAACATAATCATTATAATGATCATTTTCCCTCACAATGGGGAACTTTATCCCACAAACCTCGGCTTAGCCTTGGAATGTGTCTCTACACCGGCACATATAGTTCCATGGTAATGAACTCAACATTCGAACCATTCTCGGTGGTCTCCACAAGTAACTCCTAAAATATTTGATATCTCAAAAATAGATTCATGGTATAGTAGTCTCAAAGGATCTAGTTTTATCAAATCATAACTCATGGCCAAACTGAATTTACCATTTGAATAAAAACAATCAACTACATGATCTTCTTCATGTAAAAGCCTTTAGCAATTTGACATCCATCATTCAAAGATACAACGAGTGTTATCTATTAATCAAGTTTCAAAAGAAATTATTTTTCATAAAATACCTCTTTATCACTCAAATGCTTTATATTCTTTCTAATACATAAGTTTAAATAAAAATTATAACATTTTACTCAAGTGTCATTTACCTTCAAATCTTTAAAAATAGAATTTCTCAATTGTAAAATAACAAGACATTCTTTATGCAACAAAACTCAAAATACATGGTGACATACTTTCCCGCTTGTCCCCACAAGTACGGAAGCACATTTACAAACAAACTCATGTAATAACTCAAATATGATTTTAGAGAAAATCTCTCAAGAAGAGTAAGTTTTAATCAACTTACCTCAAGTCCAAGCCTCAAAATAATAGTACGACGCTCCAATTCATTTAGAAATCTCAAACGTCACCAACAAGCAAATATCTACATTAGACATCCCAAGACATCAAAACTTATCCATATATATATATATATATATATATATATATATATATATATATATATATATATATATATATGTATGTATGTATATGTTGATACCCATTTAAGGTTCACAAGTTAACCGTAAGTCTTCAACAAGCCCAATTCAACCATACATATCCCTTTTATCCTTAATTGATTCCATTCTTGGCGTTTAAGCCCTAATCTAGGTTATATGATTCAATACTTAATCATTATTAAGCTATTGAAGCATTGGAATCACCAACCATCTTAACAAGATTCATAAATTCACTATTCATCTCCTTCCTCATTCATTAACCCCAACTCACAATACCCATTTCAAGGACTAACATGATTCTTCAACCAATTGGTACTTTCTACTTCACAATACATTCCAAATACTTAATCCATAGTTGTATTTAAGTATAGGGTAGAGAATTTACCTCTTGTAGATCAAACCCAATCTTGAACCCTTTTGAATGATTTTTGAAGATTAGAGGAATCCCTATGAATTTCAATCCATGTAGATGTTAATACTATCATTAACTAGTGTTAATCCATTATAACAATATCATAAAACTCACCTTTGATGTGCATTTGGGTTGAGGATGCTCCACCTTCTCTCTAGAACCCAAAACTTAGCCAAAAATATTATCTTTTTCTCTCTCCCCGAACCTCCCTTATTTTATAGAAAATGAGCTGCGTAGGCTGGCTGCGTAGCATATGCAGATTGGCTACGCAGGCTATGTAGCCTATGCAGGCTTGGGTAGCCTACGCAGCTTAAGCCCTGCCCTTCACTTCCATGTTGATTTTGCCTACGCAGCCTGCGTAGGCTACGCAAGAAGGCTACGCAGGCTTGTTGAGTTTCCTTCTTCCCTCTTTTCTCCTCTATTCTAAGTTATGCCTTTATTCATGCAACTTAGTGACCTTCAACCCTCATAATATTCATGTCCAAGTATTTTAATGATCTCGATACCCTCGTGTGGGTTCGCAAGCACTTTGAGGTCTCGCAAAATATTCTCTTAAGCTCGAGTTTGGCTTAATCTTGTTAGAAATTTTTTTTGGGGCTTTACAGTAATGGCATGACATCACCCTTCGTGCTTTTACTCCCGTCGTTATCATATGAATATAATGGCACGACATCACCTTTCATACTTTTACTCTCGTCCTCACCATGTAATATCATGAATATAATGGCACGCCATCACCCTTTGTGTTTTTACTCTCGTCCTCACAATATATGATAATGAATGCAAATGAGGCACGACAACACCCTTCGTGACTTTTGTCTCTTCCTCACCAAGCAACAATATAAATCCGAATAATAAAATAAGGCAGGGAAAATTTCACTTCAAATATGGTGCCACTACTAAAAGTTCTGGTTATAGCGATGGACATATTCTGTAGCTAAATAGAAAAATCCATCGCTAATCTTATTTAGCGACGGACTAGCGACAGATCATTATCAAGAAATTCTGCTAGTTACGGGTGATTTAATGACAAATTAGCGATGGCATTCGTAGATAATTCCAGTTCTTTTTGTAGTGTATCAAACTTCAAATTCTAAAATATTCACCATCTTTAAAATAACAGTAAATACGAAACGAATAATTAAACAAGTAATAATCTAACCTAAGCATGGATAACATAATAAACGAGACAATATAATACAAATAAATAATGTCACGACCCAAAATCCACTAGTCGTGATGGCACCTAACCTAACCCGCTAGGTAAGCCAACTACTAACTAATTCAATTTCAACATTGCTAATAAGTCAGTTAAACAAAATAAATTATCTAGATCTATTACACCTCCCAAGGACTAGTAGTACAAATCATGAGCTTCTAAGAATAGAATTTAAAAAGCTGATATGAAGAAAGTACATCCTCTGTTTGAAAAGTACATAAACAGAATTTTGTAATCTAAGGCTACCGTGAACAAGAGGCAGCTATAGCAGGAACGCAGGTACGCCTCCAAATCCAGCAACCACCGAACGAAGCAACATCGGCATCCGGGATCTATACACAATGTATAGGAAGTGCAGTATGAGTACAACCGACCCCATGTACTCAAAAAGTAACAAACCTAACCTCAGCCTGAAAGCAGTGACGAGCTGGAACATAGGTCGGGTCCAACATCAATAACCAATAGCAGTTCATGGTAGTGTAAAGCAAGTACGTAAAGAAGCAGCTTAGAGATAGAATGCTCAGTATTTTCATATTATTCCAAAAATAGCCCGCCTTTCAAGAACATCAGTGAAAAACCCAAATTCTTTACCGAAAACGTCATGAAATATGAGATAGTTTGAAAACTCTAATTTTTCTAAAAAAATCCTTTTCACAATAAATAAGATGTTTAAGATGTTTCATTTTCTTTCCAGATAACAAGTGTGAAATACCTCTGTATGCCACATATCAATGTGTGTAAAATTCATGAATGACGTGATTTCGTACATCATGAGGAAAAATGCATCTCTATGCCTGTATGTCATGTATGCATGCCAATGCCATGTATCTCAGAGATGAATCATGTACTCACACTCTCAGAGTACTCAATCTCACTGTCTCACACTTTACAGTCATCATGCTCAACCACTCGGTACTGCATATGGCCCATTTGGCCCAGGGAAGATCCATCTCAGAATATATACATCACAGACCATCAGTCACTCAGTACCGAGGAAGGCCAATCCGACCCCATGGAGAATATCCATCTCCAGGTAGATAAATGCTTCGGGCAAGATCCATGTCCAGGGAAGATCCATCCCTCAATATAATATCATCCGCGCTCACTGGGAGTGTGTTACAGACTCCGGAGGGGCTCCTTCAGCCCAAGCGCTATCACAATCCAGATCCAGGCATAAATCAATATAACATGCTGCGGCGTGCAACCCGATCTCATGACTGTCACTCATAATCAGGCTCTTGGCCTCACTCAGTCATTAATCTCTCTAATATTACCCCCGGGCTCACAATGTCATGTAGACTAAATCGGAACAATGATATGATGTGCCAATGAATAATAACTTAGACTGAGATATGATATAAATGCATGAATAAGACTGAGTACGAAATATCAATGAAATCAATGAGATGACAGCAAGAAAGGACCACTATGGGTCCCAATAATATCAGCATAAAGCCAAAACATTATATCTAACATGATGTAAAGCTCATTTATCTTATCACACTGTGAAAACACATATATCAATAAAATAGGGTCACTATTTAGTGCCCTGGAAACAACAGAGTCACAACTCACAGGGTGCACGCCCACACGCCTGTCACCTAGCATGTGCGTCACCTCAACATCAACCACGTGACACATAATTTTGGGTTTCATACCCTCAGCACTAAGTTTATAAGAGTTACTTATCTTAAACAAGCCAATTCCGACACTGAGCAAGCCAAGCGATGCTCCAAGAATGCCATCACAGTGCATTCCGACCTACGAACGGCTCGAAACTAATAAAAAACAACTCAAATACATAATGATAATGAAACCAATCCCAATTGAAAAAGGTCGAATCTTTAATCAAAAACCCAAAATCGGGAAAAAAGCCCAACTCGAGCCCGCACCTCGTAAAACTCGACAAAAATCACAAAATTCGTCAACCCATTGAGTTCAACCATACTATTTTCACTCAAATCCGACTCCAAATCGGTGTTCAAAACTCAAAAATTCATATTATAAAACTTTAGGCCAAAACCCCCAATTTCTTCTTTAAAATTCATCAACCAAAAGCTAGAATCGAAGATAGATTCACGAAATATAACCAAAACCGAGTAGAGAATACTTACCCCAATTCATATGCTGAAAATCGCCTCGAAAATTGCTCAATTTTGAGCTCCCCAATTCAAAATATGTTAAATAAACAAAACCCTCGTTTTAACACTAATCTACCTCGTTTCTTGTGCCAAAAGATCTCGAAACTCACTTTTGATACCTCCAATGAATTCCTTGTGAAATTATAGTCAAGTTAGGCTCTTGATTCACTCCATTTGACCTTATATTGAAGGAGATATGTTGGTTTCAATATTTGGAAATAGTGCAGATTTTTAAATACGCAGTCAGTGGCAATTTCGTAATTAATCTGAAAAATCTGGCAACCCAATTCTTACTAAAATGACCATAAAATCCTCATATGATGTCCAAATTTGACGATTCTTTTTGCTATGACTCCGTAATTACGACACGGATTTAATGCTTCAATCAAAACAGAAATCAGAGCTCATTTGTTCAATGTGGTACCATTTATTCTTGAAGAAACGACGTCGAAACATAAGAAAAACGAGCGCAACACAACCCAAACCTGTCCGAAACTCACCTGAGCCCCTCGGAACCCTGTCGAAACATATCAACAAGTTACATATCATAATATGGACCTACTCGAGGCCTCAAAACACACATAACAATATCGAAACAACGAAACGCACTTCAAATCAAACTTAATGAACTTTCAACTTCCAAAAACTCACGCCGAAACATATAAAATCAACTCAGAATGAACTCAAAATTTGCACACAAGTCCTAATACATCATATGGAGCTACTCGTGCCCCCAAACTACCGAGCGAGGTGCAAATGCTCAAAATGACCGGTCGGGTCGTTACATTCTCCCCCACTTAAACATACGTTCGTCCTCGAACATGCCCAGAGTTTTTCCAAAAGCCATTAAATCGCCGAGTAACCTTACCATGCACATACCCGGGGGTGATCCCACGTCACCCTATCCCATATAGATCTAATAACACAACATGACTGAGATATAATTACTCCATCCTTAGTCCGTAAACCACAATATCCAATTTCCAACATTCGGAATTACTACAAGACCTGAACTTCGCATATACACACTGTATAAGTCTGAACAAGCTATATCAAGCCATAACCATGACCCACGACACAATCACAGGATATACCACATAACTCAAATACTCATAGCGATAACTTCCGACCGCAATAGCTGCTCGATAACCAACTCGACACTGGTAACGAACCTTATATCAACTAAAATCTTGTTCTGAATCTTTGTATACTGCTAATGATGAAAGAAACACGCAGAAACTCGTAACCACTAATCAGGCCTACAATTCATGGAACTCTCCCTCATTCAACAAGAATTATATTCAATTTCTAAGCCGACTTCCGATATTATCCTTCCAACTATGCTGTAATCAATTACGATAGTATCCATTCTAGGTCCAATGACCTCATCTCATCCAACACACTCATTCTAGTGACATGCTACATCAACACAATCTAAAGCCACAACCCGTGCAATCCGTGCACCAATAAGCAACAATCCAAATGTACTCAAATTATGAAAAATGACTCAAATGAGAGAACTGTCCTGCAAGCATAACAAGTACTGCCACAACGAAATACTGAAAATCCATCACACCCCGTAGGACCATCACACAAATCTAATACAAAGGTTCATACCTCAACATAATTTTGCTGCAATGCATGCCCTATCCAAACATTGATCCATGGCATATACCTCAAGCCACCCTGCTCAAAATTAATAACCACGCGCAATTCCAAATCAAGTACTCAAAGTGCATTACTATAACCACGAAGAGGAAAATTACACAATGCCATACAAACCCCGAAAGAGCATAACAAATACGGCATCAATCATGCAATACTCAAATACTCATCTCGCTCAAATTCCGTTATAAGGCCCCAATAGAACCGCACCATGTGTGCTTATAACCTACAATTTACAACTCCTCATAGCATAGAAGAGTAACTCATGATCATTTCAGAACACGAATAAGCTCAACAACAACCTAATGGCACATCCCTCAGCGATAGCAGTATGGAGCCAACCAATCCGACTCGGTGCAGAACACACATCCATATCAGGCCTACCAATGAACCCCAAATCAACTCTCGTCACCCATAATAGATAAATAACCCTCCGAAAGTCCACAATGATTGAATCACAACACATACTATCCTCTGACTAGCTTTGGCCACATTTTTACAGTCCACAACCACGAAACAGTCCGCTCCTGAGAACTCCCAGTCTCCAAATTCGTAGAACACACGAATCACTATATCTGATCTCAACTCCACCGCCTGAATGTTTAAAACATCTCTCATACACGATCATCCCGCGAGGAATACTTCTATAATTCTTCTATGCCACAAAGCAAAAGTTGAACACCAGCAGTCGATCAACTGGGAGAGTGCCGCAATACCAATGAAGTATCCATAAATCAAAACACATCCCCCCTTCTGAAATGTATACTCTCATCAAGCCATACCAAATAGTAATTTTATTTACCTAGCCACCTGAAACTATCCATGTTGCCTAAGGACTCATGACCTCCCCTTCAAAACTGAACCGTGATCTTACACATGCAAATTTCAATCCTACACAACATACCGCATATACTATGCCATCATACGAAAAATATGAGAACTTCGTAATCCACTCCGAGTCACAAGCAACTACTCACTCAATTAGCCAAGAACTTTCCATTTGATTTCATCTAGAGAAATCACTATACATCACATGCTCCTCACGCCAGTAGAAAATATACTCCTCGAACTGTGGTAGAAACTATTGAGATCTCTTCGAAACCCATTTGCACATAATTAAGCCATCAGAACTAAATCTCTCTAACTCAACCAAGCCACGCAGGTCACCAAAAACCCAAGAGCATAGCCACGAAACACCTGTAGAAACCCACCACATCATAAGCACCAAAAGAACCGATTATATCCATTATTGTGCTGATCCAACCTACTATCAAGCTGTCCTAATTCTCCGAGTCCTTCCCGAATTTGCCTTTCAAATTGATACTTCTCCTTGCTAGAACACTACGATCCTTAACCAAAGGTGCCCTATGAACTCTAGCATGGAACCACACTGCCCTAAGGCTCATAAGCCGCTGAATTCCCTCTTAAGCATCCCAAAAGTACCACAACTAAGATACCCACTCTGAAGAGACCTTCCGTGAATCTAAATTCGCTTTTTTCCCATTTCCTGATACTAAAATGTAGAATCCATAAGGATATAGAAATACCGTGAGTCTCGACACCATCCAATGTAACTCTCAGCTTCTAGCCATATACAAACCCGCAACATTCTCAATTGCCACGTATAAATCTTGAATTCATTAGAACCATTCTCGAGAGTCATCCACTCTGCTCAAATCTCAATTAGACTGATCAAACAGACCGAACGACCTGTGCCTCTTTAGCACTCCAACACCCAAGGAAGTAACCCCACCTTAATGCAACCAGATAAATTTATGCTCCACGCACATTACATCCTTCACCAATAACAACTCAAATCATTCCGTGATTCTCATATACCCATAAAGCCTAATACAACTCGTACCTAGAAATTCCTTTACTCAAGCCATTCTCGAACTCCATCTCTGCAAGTCATAACGGATTCACTAGTATGCCTCAAACTGAAAGTAATACAACACATAACCGTGCAATCAACCCGTCGATAGCAGGCTCCCCCACTTGGCTCAAAGCTAATAAATAAAGCATCTGATAACTTACAATACCCATACTCTGTTGCTGCCAAAATCCCGCACTGAAATTCAACTAAATCCTTCATAAGCTCATGCAACACCAACCATCTAATATCTCAGATCATCTGAAATTCTTGCATTCACCCTTGTAACAGTCAAGCCAACTCTCATAAGCGATCCAAACCCAAATTGTAACACATATAATTCACTAGTAAAAGAGAACTCGCTACAAAACAACATAGGAATCACACAAACCTCAGGACACCCCGCAGGAGATAACCCACCTGCTTTGCCTCAAGCTGACCTCTCTCTATACCCTTCCACAGTCATAACTATCACGTAACCACTTAATCTTCTTGAGTCTAAACTCATACCACGACATGAAATCTACTCCACTCCTAAACTGAACAACATGAAAAGATCCTTCAGCACACCCATAACGCGGGGCTATAAATCAAATCAAGACGGAAATCAAGCACTAAATAGTTATTCCTACACCTCAAGCAGACCCTTCTCATCACGTTCAAATCATACGAACGCATCTCGCAATTACATCATATTCATCACGTAGCCATCCAGCCACAAATTCCACTAATAGAGACAATACTGGATATATAAATCCAGAAGCACGTGCTCACACAATCAACACCTCGGTGCTCAAGCAACAGTTAAAACTTGGCCTCAAGTCCTCCAGACTGGCCCATTATCAACACACATAAATCACATCTCCCACCTCATCCAGGGAATCACAAGCCGTCGATGCACAGCTGATACCGAGCGCTCACATGCGCATACAAATGCGTGGAAGGAATTCAAAGAGTTACATTTCAAGATGAATCAATGCTGCACGATAAGGAAGGAAAGATGGGTAGCATATCATAAATGTCCTGTAGCCTCTCGAAGATAGGTATGGACGTCATCATACCGATCCACAAGACTCACTAGACACTTGCTCATGACTTGTAGAACCTATGAACCGAGAGCTCTAATACCAATCTGTCACGATCCAAAATCCACTAGTCGTGATGGCACCTAACCCAACCCGCTAGGTAAGCCAACTACTAACTAATTCAATTTCAACATTGCTAATAAGTCAGTTAAACAAAATAAATTATCTAGTTCTGTTACATCTCCTAAGGACTAGTAGTACAAATCATGAGCTTCTAAGAATAGAATTTACAAAGTTGATGTGAAGAAAATACATCCTCTGTTTAAAAAGTACATAAACATAATTTTGTAATCTAAGGTTACCGTGAACAAGAGGAAGCTATAGCAGGAACGCAGGTAGGCCTCCAATCTAGCAACCATCGAATGCAACTACATCGGCATCCGGGATCTGCACGCAATGTGCAGGAAGTGTAGTATGAGTACAACCGACCCCATGTACTCAAAAAGTAACAAACCTAACCTCAGGTTGAAAGCAGTGACGAGCTGGAACATAGGTCGGGTCCAATACCAATAACCAATAGCAGTTCATAGAGTGTAAAGCAAGTACGTAAAGAAGCAGCTCAGAGATAGAATGCTCAGTCTTTTCATATTTTTCCCAAAATAGCCCGCCTTTCAAGAACATCAGTGAAAAACCCAAATTCTTTACCGAAAACGTCATGAAATATGAGATAGTTTGAAAAGTGTAATTTTTCTAAAAAAAAAAAATCCTTTTCACAATAAATAAGATGTTTCATTTTCTTTCCAGATAACAAGTGTGAAATACCTCTATATGCCACATACAATGTGTGTAAAAGTCATGAATGATATGATACTGTACAACATGAGGAAATATGCATCTATATGCCTGTATGTCATATATGCATGCCAATGCCATGTATCTCAAAGATAAATCATGTATTCACACTCTCAGAGTACTCAATCTCACTGTCTCACACATTACAATCATCATGCTCAACCACTCAGTACTCTATATGGCCCATTCGGCCCAGGGAAGATCCATCCCGGAATATATACATCACTGACCATCAGTCACTCAGTACCGAGGAAGGCCAATCCGGCCCCATGGAGAAGATCCATCTCCAGGTAAATAAATGCTTCGGAAAAGATCCAAGTCTAGGGAAGATCCATCCCTCAATATAATATCATCCGCGCTCACTGGGAGTGTGTTACAGACTCCAGAGGGGCTCCTTCATCCCAAGCGCTATCACAATCCAGATCCAGGCATAAATCAATATAACATGCTGCGGCATGCAGCCCGATCTTATAACTGTCACTCATATTCAGGCTCTCGGCCTCACTCAGTCATTAATCCCTCTAGTCTCACCCACGGGCTCACAATGTCATGAAGACTAACCCGGAACAATGATATGATGTGCTAATGAATAATAACTGAGACTGAGATATGATATAAATGCATAAATATGCCTGAGTACAAAATATCAATGAAATCAATGAGATGACAGCAAGAAACGACCACTATGGGACCCAATAATATCCTCTTAAAGCCTAAACATTATATCTATCATGATGTACAGCTCATTTATCTTATCACATGGTGAAAACACATATATCAATAAAATAGGGCCACTATTCAGTGCCCTGGAAACAACAGAGTCACAACTCACAGGGTGCACGCCCACACGCCCGTCACCTAGCATGTGCGTCACCTTAACATCAATCAAGTAACACATAATTCGAGGTTTCATACCCTCAGCACTAAGTTTAGAAGAGTTACTTATCTTAAACAAGCCAATTCCGACACCGAGCAAGCCAAACGATACTCCAAAAATGCCATCACAGCGCATTGACCTACGAACAGCTCGAAACTAACAAAAAACAACTCAAATACATCAAACAATGCTAAAGAAACCAATCCCAATCGAAAAAGGTCGAATCTTTAATCAAAAGCCCAAAATCGGCCAAAAAGCCCAACCCGAGCCCGCACTTCGGAAAACCCGACAAAACTCACAAAATCCGTCAACCCATTGAGTTCAACCATACTAGTTTCACTAAAATCCGACTCTGAATCGGTGTTCAAAACTCAAAAATTCATATTATGAAACTTTAGGCCAAAACCCCCAATTTCTCTTTAAAATTCATCAACCAAAAGCTAAAATTGAAGATAGATTCATGAAATATAACCAAAACCATGTAGAGAACACTTACCCCAATTCATATGCTGAAAATCGCCTCGAAAATTGCTCAATTTCGAGCTCCCCAACTCAAAGTATGTTAAATGAATAAAACCCTCATTTTAACACTGTTTTGCCTCGTTTCTTGTGCCAAAAGATCTCAAAACTCACTTTTGATACCTCCAATGGATTCGTTGTGAAATTATAGTCAAGTTAGGCTCTTGAATCACTCCATTTGACCTTATATTGAAGGAGATATGTTGGTTTCAATATTTGAAAATAGTGCAGATTTTTACATACGCAGTCAGTGGCAATTTGGTAATTAATCTGAAAAATCTAGCAACTCAATTCTTAGTAAAATGACCATAAAATTCTCATATGATGTCCAAATTTGACGATTCTTTTTGCTATGGCTCTGTAATTACGATATGGATCTAATGCTTCAACCAAAACAGAAATCGGAGCTCATTTGTTCAATGTGGTACCATTTATTCTTGAAGAAACGATGTTGAAACATAAGAAAAACGAGCGCAACACAACCCAAACCTATCCGAAACTCACCCGAGCCCCTCGGGACCTTGTCGAAACATACCAACAAGTTCCATATTATAATATGGACCTATTCGAGGCCTCAAAACACTCATAACAATATCGAAACGACGAAACACACCTCAAATCAAACTTAATGAACTTTCGACTTCCAAAAACTCACGCCGAAACATATCAAATCAACTCGGAATAAACTCAAATTTTGCACACAAGTCCTAATCATCATACGGAGCTACTCGTGCCCCCAAACTACCGAGCGAAGTGCAAATGCTCAAAACGACCTGTCGGCCGTTACATATAATTTTAACCCACATGCTCTAACCCAATGACAACTTATAGGTACTCGTCACCTTACATATACGTTGTCCCCACACATAAAACACGTAGCAATAGACCAACAAGTCCTAATCCCTCAAGTCAAGGTTAACCACGACACTTACCTCACTCCGCAACCAAATCAATGCTTAACAGCGACTTTTCCTCTAGAATTAGCCTCCAAACCAATCAAATCTAACCAAATATGTTCAAATAATTCATAATAAGCTTTAGAAACTACTCACGAGTGAAAAAGATTCAATCTTTAATGATATCGGAAAAAGTCAACAAAAGACAACCCCGAGCCCTATCACGACCCCAATCTTCCACCGTAGGATGTCGTGATGGCACTTAGTCTCTAAGACTAGGTAAGCCTAACATACATGAAGAAATAAGGAAAATAATAATAGAACTTCAAATTTAAACCAACCAGCTATCTTAAAAGAACTCCACAATACAACTGACAATAACTCCTAAAATCTGGTGAGACTGAGTCATAAGCTCTACACGAGTATACTAAACATCCCCAATACATCACTACCTAAATAAAGAGTATGCAATAGAGAACAATAACAAAGGGTGACTTCGAGGCATGTGGACGCCGGCATGTATACCTTGAAGTCTCCGATTTGGAAGCTCTACTCACTGGTGCCTAGCCTACTATGAGGTACCGAGATCTACACAAAAATATGTGCAGAAGCTTAGTATGAGCACATCACAACAGTACCCAATAAGTATCAAGCCTAACCACGATTGTGACGACCCGGCCGGTCGTCCCATGAGTTACCGGTCCGTTTTCTCCATTTCTGCTTCTTTATGCTTTGTTATCCGTGTTTTATGTGATCGAGCTGCTTAGTTTGCGTTCAGAGTGGATTTGGTAAGAAATAAGACACTTAGTCTCTTTTAAGAAGGTTTAAGTTGGAAAAGTCAACCGGATGTTGACTTATGAGTTAGAGGGCTCGGATGTGAGTTCCGATGGTTCAGTTAGCTTCGTGAGGTGCTTTGTGACTTGGGAGCATGATCGGAATTAGTTTTGGAGGTCCGGTGTAGAATTACTTGAATTGGCGAAGTTAATATTTTGGCGATTTCCGTTGGTAGGTGAGATTTTGATCCGAGGGTCGGAATGGAATTTCGAGAGTTGCTATAGCTTCGTTATATCATTTGGGATGTGTGTGTTTCGTTTGGTCAGGTTTTTGATCGAAAGTGTATTTCGAAAGTTTTTGGAACTTTAGGCTTGAATTCGATGAGTTTTGAGTAATTTGATGTTGATTGAGGTATTTTGATGATTGGAACAAGTTTGAATGATGTTATGGGTTATGTTGGTAGGTTTGGTTGAGGTTCCGAGGGCCTCGGGTGAGTTTCGGATGGTCAATCGGACCATTTCGTGCCTTAAAAGATAGCAGAAAGTTGCAGGTTCAGTTTTGCAGAACTTTGTTCTTTGCGATCGCATATGGGGTCCTGCGATCGAATAGGAGGTTTTGAGGAGGCTGTCCATTTGTGCTTTGCGTTCGCGGAGTTTGGCATACGATCGCATAGTTTGGGGAGGTTGGCCTTCGCGAACGCGTAGGGAGTGCTGCGTTCGCATAGAGTAAATTGGACCTGGGGGTCCTGGATGGTTTTTGTTCAATGCGAACGCGGAGGAGTGTCCGCGATCGCATAGAGTTATATTGCAGAGCATTGCGATCGCATGGGTTTCATTGCGTTCGCATAGGGTTAATTTTGGGAGGTCTGAGTTTTTGTGTGTCTTCGCGATCGCGAAGAGTTTTCCCGCGATCGCATAGAAGGAAATTAGACCTGGGCAGTGAGTTTTTAAACATTTCATCCGCGAGTCTTAGCCATTTTTCCACCATAGCTGAGTATTTTGAGAGCTCTTTGAGGGAAATTGAAGAGGGATTCAAGGAGAAGTGATTGGAGGTAAGTTTTATGAACCAAATACGTGATTTTATTGTGTAATTAACCTAGAAATTCATGGAAATCTAGCTAAAATGGAAGAACTAGGGCTTGGGATTTTGAGATTTTAAATTGGGATTTGAAGGGCCATTTGAGGTCGGATTTGAGAGTTTTTCATATGTATGAACTCGTGGAAGGATAAGGAACCCGTTGATGTGAAAATTTCTGAGTTCCGAGAAGTGGGCCCGGGGCTAGGGTTTTGCTAATTTCGGGATTTTAGAGATTTTTCGATTGTTTTTGCTTGGGTTTTGTTCCCTTAGCCTATTGTGACGTATTCGTTCTAATTTTGGTTAGATTCGACGTGCGTGGAGGCCGATTCGAGAGGCAAAGGCGTCGCGAGCTAGGGATTTAGCCGGTTCGAGGTGAGTAATGCTTGTAAATGATGTTCTGAGGGTTTGAAACCCCGGATTTGCACATCGTAGTGCTATGTTGAGGTGATACACACGCCTGTTGACGAGCGTGGGGTCGTACACTGTTGGGGATTGTGACTTGGTCCGTCCCGGTTGATGATTTTACCGCGTATTTGACCGAAAACATATTTGTTATCACTATGATTTGGGCTGAATGTCTTATTTGGGTTCGTGCCAATTATTTGAACCCTTTGGGGCATTTCTTGATATTTTTCCTCACTGTTTGAAGTATTTACTGAGCTGAGTCATGTATTTTTCCACTGTTTTACTACTCAGCCGATTTTACTCATGTTTTGAGACTTAAATGATGTTTTGAGCTAAGACACACTATTTTATTATTGCCCAAGGGGCTTATGAGTATTTTGAGTAAGGCTGAGGGCCTACGTTGTGAGGAGACATTGATATTGATTTGAGGCCGAGGGCCTGAGATATGTACGCCACGAGGTGGCTTGATTGATATGAGGCCGACGGCCCTGTTGTGATGTCACGGGATGGCTTGTTATTGCGCTTGGGATGTAAGGGGCCCCTCCCGGAGTCTGCACACCCCCAGTGAGCGCGGGTACCCAGTGTGATGTGAGATTGAGCCCGAGGGGCTGTTATTGTTCTGAGTTGTTGCCCGAGGGGCGGATGTGGTGATACTGTGCCCGAGGGGCGAGCTTTTATTTATCTACCGTACCTTAAATTATCTGTCATTTACCTGTTTACTTGTTGAAAGAGGATTTTACTGGATTTTCACCGATTTTACTGCTTCTAAATGATTTTTTTTACTGCTTTATCAAAGAATGCTTTGTGCCTTGCGTGATTTCTTGCTTTCTGTCATTATTACATTTATTACTCACTGAGTTGGAATACTCACTTTACTCCCTGCACCCTGTGTGCAGATTCAGGCGTATCAGGTTCCGCTCCGGAGTGTTGATTTCCTCCAGTTCCAGGCGGGCTTCTTCGGAGATTACGAGGTAGCTGTTGACGTCCGCAGCCCCGTGTCTCTATTTCTCTATATTTCCTGTTCTTCTCAAACAAATGTAGTAGTTTATGACTTAGTAGACTGTATTATGGATTCATAGATGCTCGTGACTTGTGACACCCCGGTTAGGGCTGTGTCGGGTTGGATTTTCCGCATTTTTATCGTTATTTCCGCTATTCAGTGTTAGTAAATTATGTTTTAAACTATTATGTGTTGTTTAACTGTTTTATATGATAAGTTGGGTTGAACTGGCTGGCCTTGTCTTCACGAGAGGCGCCATCACGACCGGGTTCGGGGTTAGGGTCGTGACAAGTTGGTATCAGAGCCTAGGTTACATAGGTCTCACGAGTCATGAGCAGGTTTAGTAGAGTTTCGCGGATCGGTACGGAGACGTCTGTATTTATCCTCGAGAGGCTGCAGAACCTTTAGGAAAAACTTCACCTTCTTGAATTTCTTATCGTGCGAGTTGTTGATCCGAGTACTAAACTTCTGTGTTCCATTCTCTCACAGATGGTGAGGACACGCGCTAGCGGACAGGAGGGACGACCACCAGTGCCACCAGCTGCGGCCACCAGAGGCCAAGGACACGGTCGTAGCCGTGGTAGGGGCAGAGCAACGAGGGAAGCACCTACAGATCCACCAGCTGCCCCAGTTCAGGACCAGGTCCCAGCGGTGGACCCTCCAACAGCACCAGCTCAGGCACCAGCTGTGCCTATTGTGATTCCGGGTCTTCACGAGGCCTTGGCTCAGATCTTATCAATTTGCACTGGCCTAGCTCAGGCGGTTTCAGCTACTACAGTTGCAGCTACTTCACAGGCCGGGAGAGGCAGTCAGACTCCTGCCGCCCGCACGCCTGAGCAGGTCGTGCAGGGACTTCAGACACCGGGGGCACCTCCAGCCCAACCGGTCGCAGCTGCTCAGGACTATATAGTTCCTATCATGCCAGAGGATGAGCAGCGCAGGTTGGAGAGATTTGGAAGACTTCAGCCTCCGTCATTCAGCGGAGCAGAGGGCGAGGATGCCCAGGGCTTTTTAGACAAGTGTTAGAGGATGCTTCGCACAACCGGTATTCTGGAGACCAGCGGGGTCGCTTTCACTACTTATCAGTTTTCAGGACTTGCTTTTACTTGGTGGGAGGATCTTGAGAGGCGTAGGCCTGCTGGTGCAGCACCCTTATCTTGACAGCAGTTCTCCGTTCTCTTTCTGGAGAAGTATGTACCGCAGTCTCGCCGAGAGGAGTTACGTAGGCAGTTTGAGTGGTTGCGTCAGGGAGACATGACCGTGTCACATTATAAGTTAAGATTCTCTGAGTTGGCTCGTCATGCCATTTGGTTAGTCCCGACAGATCGAGAGAGGATCAAATGGTTTGTTGATGGTCTTACCTATCAGCTCCGTATCCTTATGACCAGGGAGAGGGTGACTGGTGCTACATTCAAGGAGGTTATGGATATTGCCAGAGAGATTGATTCTGTCCGTCGCCAAGAGAGAGAGGAGAGGGAGGCCAAGCGGCCTCGAGGTTTTGGTAGCTACAGTGGTGGTCCTTCGAGGGGCCAGTTCCAGCACGGCAGAGGCCGACAGTTCCGTCAGGGTCAGTCTGATCGCTCAGGTTATCGAGGAGCATCATCGGGTCATGGTTCCCACAGTTCTCACCAGGAGCATTCTTCACTTAGTGCCCTCCCAGCTCAGAGCTCATCCCGTACTCCATCTGTTCAGGGCTCTTCTACTCCGAAAGCTTCTGCTGGTCACTCCAGTGCGAGGGGTTCCCATCAGTCCCCTTCTCCAGAACCTAGGATTTGTTATGAGTGTGGCGAGGTGGGCCACATGTGGAGGCAGTGTCCCCGCCTTGTTGCTAGTTCATCTCAGCAGAGGGGTCAGTCATCAGCTTCAGCTCCAGCTGCTCCGCCACCACCCGCCCAGCCAGCTAGGGGCGGGGATCAGTTACCCAGGGGTCGCCCCAGAGGGCGAGGTCGATCAGGGGGCGGTCAGGACCGTTTCTATGCTCTTCCAGGCAGACCCGATGCCATTGTGTCTGATGCTGTCATTACAGGTATTATTTCAGTCTGCCACAGAGATGCCTCTGTAATGTTTGATCCCGGTTCTACCTATTCTTATGTGTCCTCATACTTTGCACACTATTTGGGTACTCCTCGTGAGTTTCTTGCTTTACCTGTTCATGTATCTACCCTGGTGGGTGATACTGTTGTTGTAGACCGTGTGTACCGGTCATGTTTGGTGACTATTGGGGGTGTAGAGACCCGAGTCGATCTTTTATTATTGAGTATGGTGGATTTTGATGTCATTCTGGGCATGGATTGGTTATCTCCGTGTCGCGCTATTCTAGATTGTCATGCCAAGACAGTCACATTGGCTATACCGGGTGTGCCACGGATTGAGTGGCGTGGCGTGACTGATTATGTTCCTAGTAGGGTGATCTCTTTCTTAAAGGCCCAGCGTATGGTTGGGAAGGGTTGTTTGTCATATCTTTCTTTTGTGAGGGATGTTGGAGCTGAGACTCCCAGTATTGATTCTGTCCCAGTTGTGAGGAATTTGCCTGATGTATTTCCTGCAGACCTGCCGGGCATGCCCCCGGACATGGATATTCATTTTGGTATTGACCTGGTGCCGGGCACTCAGCCCATTTCTATTCCGTCGTATCGTATGGAACCAGCGGAGCTGAAGGAGTTAAAGGAGCAGCTTCAGGAACTCCTAGATAAGGGGTTCATACGACCTAGTGTGTCACCTTAGGGTGCGCCGATTCTGTTTGGGAAGAAAAAGGATGGCACTATGAGAATGTGCATTGATTATAGGCAATTGAACAAGGTAACAGTGAAGAACAAGTATCCTTTGCCTCGCATTGATGATTTATTCGACCAACTTCAGGGAGCGAGGGTATTTTCCAAGATTGATCTCCCTTCGGGTTATCACCAGTTGAAGATCAGGGATTCAGACATTCTTAAGACGTCCTTCAGGACCAGATATGGTCATTATGAGTTCCTGGTCATGTTTTTTGGGCTGACCAATGCCCCAGCAGCGTTCACGCATCTGATGAACAGCGTGTTCCAGCCTTATCTTGATTCATTTGTTATAGTTTTCATTGATGATATCCTGGTATATTCGCGTAGTCAGGAGGAGCACACGGAGCATTTGAGGGTTGTGTTACAGAGATTGAGGGAGGAGAAACTTTATGCCAAGTTCTCCAAGTGTGAGTTTTGGCTCAGTTCAGTGGCATTCTTGGGATACGTGGTGTCCAGCGAGGGTATTCAGGTTGATCCAAAGAAGATAGAGGCAGTGCAGAGTTGGCCCAGACCGTCCTCAGCCACAGAGATTCGTAGTTTTCTTGGTCTGGCAGGCTATTATCGCCGGTTTGTTCAGGGATTCTCATCTATCGCGTCGCCCTTGACCAAGTTAACTCAGAAGGGTGCTTTATTTGTATGGTCGGACGAGTGTGAGGAGAGCTTTCAGAAGCTCAAGACCGCTTTGACCACAGCTCCAGTGTTGGTTTTGCCATCAGCTTCAGGTTCATATACCGTATATTGTGATGCTTCGAGAGTAGGGATTGGTTGTGTGTTGATGCAGGAGGGTAGAGTTATTGCTTATGCTTCTCGTCAGTTGAAGCCCCATGAGAAGAACTACCCCGTTCATGATTTGGAGTTGGCTGCCATAGTTCTTGCGTTGAAGATTTGGAGGCATTACTTGTATGGCGTATCTTGTGAGGTATTCACTGATCATCGCAGTCTTCAGCATTTGTTTAAACAAAAGGACCTTAATTTGAGGCAGCGGAGATGGTTGGAGTTGCTTAAGGATTATGACATCACTATATTGTACCATCCGGGAAAGGCCAATGTGGTGGCCGATGCTTTGAGCCGAAAGGCAGTGAGTATGGGGAGTTTGGCATACCTTCCAGTTGGGTAGAGAACTCTTGCGGTTGATGTTCAGGCTTTAGCCAACCGGTTCGTGAGGTTGGATATTTCGGAGCCCAGTCGGGTATTGGCCTGTGTGGTTTCTCGGTCTTCCCTATATGAGCGCATCAGAGAGCGCCAGTATGATGATCCACATTTACTTGTTCTTAGGGACAGATTTCAGCATGATGATGTCAGAGATGTGTCTATTGGAGATGATGGGGTATTGAGGATGCAGGGCCGGATTTGCGTGCCCAATGTAGATGGGCTTCGGGAGTTGATTATGGAGGAGGCCCATAGCTCGCAGTATTCTATTTATCCAGGAGCCAAGAAGATGTATCAGGATCTTAGACGTCATTATTGGTGGCGGAGAATGAAGAAAGATATTGTGGGTTTTGTAGCTCGATGTCTCAATTGTTAGCAGGTGAAATATGAGCATCAGAGATCGGGTGGCTTGCTTCAGAGGATGGATATTCCTGAGTGGAAGTGGGAGCGGATCACTATGGATTTTCTAGTTGGACTCCCTCGGACTTTGAAGAAGTTCGATGCTATTTGGGTGATTGTGGATAGGCTGAGCAAGTCCGCGCACTTCGTTCCTATTTGTACTACTTATTCCTCAGAGCGGCTGGCAGAGATATATATTCGGGAGATTGTTCGATTGCATGGTGTCCCAGTTTCCATCATTTCAGATCGGTGCATCCAGTTTACTTCCCAGTTCTGGCAGTCTGTGAAGCGAGAGTTGGGTACTCAGGTGCAGTTGAACACAACTTTTCACCCTCAAATGGACGGGCAGTCCGAGCGCACCATTCAGATCTTGGAGGATATGTTACGCGCTTGTATTATTGATTTCGGAGGGTCATGGGATCAGTTTCTACCACTTGCAGAGTTTGCTTATAACAACAGCTACCAGTCGAGTATTCAGATGGCTCCCTATGAGGCTTTGTACGGGAGGCGGTGTAGATCTCCAGTTGGTTGGTTCAAGCCCGGTGAGGCTAGACTACTGGGGACAGATTTGGTTCAGGAGGCTTTAGATAAAGTGAAGGTGATTCAGGAGAGACTTCGTACAGCACAGTCGAGGCAAACGAGTTATGCTGACAGGAAGGTTCGAGATGTATCCTACATGGTTGGTGAGAAGTTCCTGTTGAAGGTTTCACCCACGAACGGTGTTATGAGATTCGAAAAGAAGGGGAAGTTGAGTCCGCGGTACATTGGGCCTTTTGAGGTACTTCGGAGGATTTGGGAGGTGGCCTATGAGCTTGCCTTACCACCCAGCTTATCCAGTGTGCATCCAGTTTTCCATGTTTTTATGCTCCGTAAGTATATTGGGGATCCGTCTTATGTTCTGGATTTCAGCACGGTTCAGTTGGAGGGTGATTTGACTTATGATGTGGAGCCAACAGCTATCTTGGAGCGTCAGGTTCGGAAGTTGAGATCAAAAGATATAGCTTCGGTGAAAATGCAGTGGAGAGGTCGGCCAGTGGAGGAGGCCACCTGGGAGACTGAGCGGGAGATGCGGAGCAGATATCCCCACCTGTTTGAGACTTCAGGTATGTTTCTTGACTCGTTCAAGGACGAACGTTTATTTAAGCTGGGGAGGATGTGACGAGCCGGCCGGTCGTCCCATGAGTTACCGGTCCGTTTTCCCCATTTCTGCTTCTTTATGCTTCGTTATCCGTATTTTATGTGATCGAGCTGTTTAGTTTGCGTTTGGAGTGGATTTGGTAAGAAATGAGACACTTAGTCTATTTTAAGAAGGTTTAAGTTGGAAAAGTCAACCGAATGATGACTTATGAGTTAGAGGGCTCGGATGTGAGTTCCAATGGTTCGGTTAGCTTCGGGAGGTGATTTGTGACTTTGGAGCATGATCAGAATTGGTTTTGGAGGTCCGGTGTAGAATTAGGCTTGAATTGGCGAAGTTAATATTTTGGCGATTTCCGGTTGGTAGGTGAGATTTTGATCCGAGGGTCGGAATGGAATTCCGAGAGTTGCTGTAGCTTCGTTATGTCATTTGGGATGTGTGTGCAAAATTTCAGGTCATTCGGACGTCGTTTGGTCGGGTTTTTGATCGAAAGTGTATTTCGGAAGTTTTTGGAAATTTAGGCTTGAATTCTATGAGTTTTGAGTAATTTGATGTTGATTGAGGTGTTTTGATGATTGGAACAAGTTTGAATGATGTTATGGGTTATGTTGGTAGGTTTGGTTGAGGTCCCGAGGGCCTCGGGTGAGTTTCGGATGGTCAATAGGACCATTTCGTGCCTTAAAAGATAGCAGAAAGTTGCAGGTTCAGTGTTGCAGAACTTTGTTCTTTGCGATCGCATATGGGGTCCTGCGATCGCATAGGAGGTTTTGAGGAGGCTGTCCATTTGTACTTTGTGTTCGCGGAGTTTGGCATGCGATCGCATAGTTTGGGGAGGTTGGCCTTCGTGAACGCGTAGGGAGTGCTGCGTTCGCATAGAGTAAATTGGACCTGGGGGTCCTGGGTGGTTTTTGTTCAATGCGAACGTGGAGGAGTGTCCGCGATCGCGTAGAGTTATATTGCAGAGCATTGCGATCGCATGGGTTTCATTGCGTTCGCATAGGGTTAATTTAGGGAGCTGAGTTTCTGTGCTTCGCGATCGCGAAGATTTTCCCGCGATCGCATAGAAGGAAATTAGACCTGGGCAGTGAGTTTTTAAACATTTCATCCGCGAGTCTTAGCCATTTTTCCACCATAGCTGAGTATTTTGAGAGCTCTTTGAGGGAAATATAAGAGGGATTCAAGGAGAAGTGATTGGAGGTAAGTTCTTTGAACCAAAAACGTGATTTTATTCTGTAATTAACCTAGAAATTCATGAAAATCTAGCTAAAATGGAAGAACTAGGGCTTGGGATTTTGAGATTTTAAATTGGGATTTGAAGGGCCATTTGAGGTCGGATTTGAGAGTTTTTCATATGTATGAACTCATGGAAGGATAAGGAACCCGTTGATGTGAAAATTTCTGAGTTCCGAGAAGTGGGCCCGGGGCTCGGGTTTTGCTAATTTCGGGATTTTTGAGATTTTTCGATTGTTTTCGCTTGGGTTTTGTTCCCATAGCCTATTGTGACGTATTCGTTCTGATTTTGGTTAGATTCGACGCGCGTGGAGGCCGATTCGAGAGGCAAAGGCGTCGCGAACTAGGGATTTAGCCGGTTCGAGGTGAGTAATGCTTGTAAATGATGTTCTGAGGGTTTGAAACCCCGGATTTGCACATCGTAGTGCTATGTTGAGGTGGGACACACGCCTGTTGACGAGCGTGGGGTCGTACACTGTTGGGGATTGTGACTTGGTCCGTCCCGGTTGATGTTTTTACCGCGTATTTGACCGAAAACATATTTGTTATCACTATGATTTGGGCTGAATGTCTTATTTGGGCTTCGTGCCAATTATTTGAACTCTTCGGGGCATTTCTTGATATTTTTCCTCACTGTTTGAAGTATTTACTAAACTCAGTCACGTATTTTTCCACTGTTTTACTACTCAGCCGGTTTTACTCATGTTTTGAGACTTAAATAATATTTTAAATGATGTTTTGAGCTGAGACACACTGTTTTACTATTGCCCAAGGGGCTTATGAGTATTTTTGACTGAGTAAGGCCGAGGGCCTACGTTGTGAGGAGACATTGATATTGATTTGAGGCCGAGGGCCTGAGATATGTACGCCACGAGGTGGCTTGATTGATATGAGGCCGAGGGCCCAGTTGTGATGCCACGAGATGGCTTGTTATTGCGCTTGGGCCGTAAGGGGGCCCTCCTGGAGTCTGCACACCCCCAGTGAGCGCGGGTACCCAGTTGATGTCAGATTGAGCTCGAGGGGCTGTTATTGTTCTGAGTTGTTGCCCGAGGGGCGTATGTGGTGATACTGTGCCCGACGGGCGAGCTTTTATTTATCTACCGTACCTTAAATTATCTGTCATTTACCTGTTTACTTGTTGAAAGAGGATTTTACTGGATTTCCACCGGTTTTACTGCTTTTAAATGATTTTTACTGCTTTATCATACAATGCTTTGTGCCTTGCGTGATTTCTTGCTTTCAGTCATTATTTACATTTATTACTCACTGAGTTGGAGTACTCACTTTACTCCCTGCACCCTGTGTGCAGATTCAGGCGTATCAGGTTCCGCTCCGGAGTGTTGATTTCCTCCAGTTTCAGGCGGGCTTCTTCGGAGATTTCGAGGTAGCTGTTGACGTCCGCAACCCCGTGTCTCTATATCTCTATCTTTCCTGTTCTTTTCGAACAAATGTAGTAGTTTATGACTTAGCAGACTGTATTATGGATTCATAGATGCTCGTGACTTGTGACACCCCGGTTAGGGCTGTGTCGGGTTGGAGTTTCCGCACTCTTATCGTTATTTCCGCTATTTAGTGTTAGTAAATCATATTTTAAACTATTATGTGTTTTTTAACTGTTTTAAAAGATGAGTTGGGTTGAGCTGGCTGGCCTTATCTTCACGAGAGGCACCATCACGACCGGGTTCGGGGTTAGGGTCGTGACAGTGCAACCAGTTTTCGATATCTTATTTGTCTAGCATGACATGAAAACTTGATATGCATCTAATTAAAGTCTATTATATGGCTTATATGTCTTAACTTGTATGACAATCCATCAAGGATTTAAGTTGCTTGGCATATACAATTCTTGATCTTCAAGTACCTTTTCCTCAGTGCAATTTGTGCACAAATTTATCTTGCTATAACTATAAGCATGATAATATGATAGCAAGAGTTTTCACCTCAGTATGAAGATATTGAACTGACGATTCCAACAAGAGCATATGAAGACAATACATCTATTAGGGATGATGATTTCAAGGTGAAACAAATTCATTCAAGTTAATATGGCTGATTTGTTTATCAAATCTCTACCAAAGATCTTTTGAAGATGGTGCACAAGATTGGGATGCGAAGGCTCAAGGATGTGAATTGATGCTCTCATCAGGAGGAGTTAATGCGCGTTGCACTCTTTTTCCCTTACAATATTTTGTCCCACTAGGTTTTCCTTGGAAAGTTTTTAACGAGGCAACCAAAAGGCGTATTGTTAGATATGTGTACTCTTTTTCCTTCTCTAAAATTATTTTCCCACTGGGTTTTATTTTAGTTAAGGTTTTAACGAGGCACATTATTTGTTGAATAGACATTCAAGGGGGAGTGTTATTAATAGAATTGTATTTATGGTGAATGTCTATATTTTGGAGAGATTCTAGGGTTCATTACTTGGTTGCTAAATCTCCCTCTCCTTATAAATAGAGAGTTCTATTCAATTGTAATTCATCCAATATCAATAAGAATTCTCTCTCTCTACTTTTCTCTGCAATGCTCTTGTTCTTCATTTATTGTTTCATAACAATTTTCAATTTTTTCCCCTTCATTGTTCTTATTTTCCTTTCTCCTTTTATTCCTAATCTCTCTCTAAATTATTCATCCTTTAAATAAATCATATTACTCACTTCCCTATTAGCCTCTCTTATTAAATATTTTTTATTTTCTTTAATTTACCTCCTCTATAGTGTTTTTTTTGTTTTACAATTATTTCCTTTCCTCCTCTCTTGTTTCTCCAAAAAAAAAAAAAAGGAAAAACTTTGCTCCTTTCTTCATGCTTAAAAATTTGCACTTTAAAATTCTCAAAAAAATTATTTTATCTATATTCCTTTTACTCTACTTCTGAATAGAGAAAAGTAACTCCCTTTCCTCCCAACCAAAAAAAAAAAAGAATATCTCCATATAAGCAGATAAACAGAGAAGGAGAAGGAGAAAAAACTGATTTTAAATAGTTGAAGCTCCTTCTTTTTTTTTTTTTTTTGTACAATAGTTAAATTACTTTATTTTCTTTCACTTAATTAGTTCCAAAAAGGAAGAGCACTCGCAAGGGTTGAGATCCCCTCCAGTGAATTTTGGTCAAATATTGTTCAATGCAGTACCGATATATGCCATGTGTACACCCAGATATTTTAAGGCTGAGATTCATTTGGTTATTAAACAACTAAAAATGATAAGACAATTTTTAACAAAAAATAATATCACTAACGGAAACAGAAACTGTTATTATAACCGTGAAGCCTGCCATTTTCTTCTTTATCTCAAAGCTACACATGGGCTCCCCATGATGTATTTTTCCATATGTTTGAGTAGGGGTGGCAAACGGGCGGTCGGATCGGATATGAGCGGGTCAAAACGGATAATTTAAAATACGGATAAATTATCTGACCCGACCCGTATTTAAGACGGATAAAATGGGTTTATCCGGCGGATAATATGGATATCCATATTATCCATGGCTTCTTAAATATGATCATTTATGAGAGAATTCCTTGTCTTCCAAACTTGAGGAACTCCAATTTGAGGCTTTACAAATATAAAAGTTAAACACATTAGTTATCCATTGGTTATCCATTTGGTTAACCATTTTCTAAGTGGATAATATGGTTCTTTATCCATATTCGACCCGTTTTTAAATGGTTCATTATCCAACTCATTTTTTGACGAATAATATGGATGAATAACTGTTTTCTTTTAACCATTTTGCCACCTTTATGTTTGACTAAGAAAAGATCTAGGATAGTTACAAGAATTATACTTGAGTTATTGATGACGGTAACTTTAATATATTTTTTAATGTAAATTCTTTCTATCAAATGTTTTTTTATTGACTTAATTTCTATTATTTCCATATGAACCTTTCTGTTTAATACTTTTGCACATGCACTAATTTCTTATTCTCTTCCACATTAGGTATATGTTAAATTAAGTTTTAATTTTTATTTTTTAATGTACATATTTATCTATTAACATATAAATATTATGTAATAATTATGAAATTTAAACAACTCAAATGAATCTCATTAATCAAAAGCTTGTGTGTCACCATGAAACAAATGATACTTGTCTTTCAATGTTTATTGTCAATCTCTTTTCGAAAAGATGAAAGGAACTCTCCAAAAAATAAGAAATTTTAATAGTAAAAATAAATTTAGAACAACACAATATATTTAGGTTTTACTATGACATCATGGTGGTCTCTACATGTAGCTTTAAAAGGGAGAAAAATAGCAGATCCTATAATTAAACGGCTGCTGTTAGTATTGAGTTTTCTTATTAATTTTTTTTGTTAAACATTGTCTTACCATTTTTAGTTGTTTAATAACTAAAGGAATCTCAGCCTTGAATTATTTGGGCGTACACATGGCGTATATCGGTAACTGCATTGAACAATACTTGACTAAAATTCACTGGAGGGGATCTCCACCCATTCGCAAGAGCAATATATTCAAAGAATCACTAAAAGGAAATTAATCAAATCAGGTAAGTAATTACAGTTGTCACAAATAAGAATACCGGTGGATACTTATGTAAATACTTCCTCTAAATTGAATTATGTGTTGTCCACCGCAGGAGATTATCACAGAACACCAAGAATATAAAACATACATACAAGACTTATATAATTTGTAACGATCTGATCAGTCGTTTTGAGCATTTGTATTTCGTTCGATGGTTTAACGTCTTGAGTAGCTTCATATGATGTATTATGACTTGTGTGTATGATTGGTTTTGATTTTTGAGTGGTTCGGTATTGATTTGGAAGATTGATTCTCTATCTAAAAGCTTTAAGTTGAAAGGGCTAACGAAGTTTATTATATATTTGACCTCGGATCATAGTATTGATCGTTCTGTTAGGTCCAGATGGTGATTTTAGACTTGGGCATATTCCCGGATTTATGTTTGAGTGTTTCTAGAAGATTTTGGCTCTAATTGGCGAAAGTCGACAATTTGAAGGTTTAGAAATTTTCAAAGTTTGACCATGGTTTGACTTTATGGCTATCGGGCTCGGATTTTAGTTTCGGAACTTGGAATATGTCCGTTTTATCATTTGTGACTTGTGTACAAAATTTGGTGTCATTCCGAGTTGGTTTGATAGGAATCACACGCTTGGTTGTCGCTTTTGTGACGTTTTCAAAGCTGCTCAAGCGTCCCTTTTGCGATCCTTTATTCACAGTTGCGAGGGGCGCATTACGAACCCCAGATGGCAACTGCGACATCTACATGTAATGACCCGATAGATTGGTTGGAGTAATAACCCTTATTTTCGTAGTCTGAAGAGTTACGGTATCAGTTTGAGCAACTTGAGCAGGGTCAGATGACAGTGACCGACTATGAGGCGAGGTTTTCTGAGTTGTCTTGCCATGCACTGATGATATTTCCTACTGACGCAGAGAGAGTGCAGAGGTTTGTTGCAGGGTTGCACTCTGGTATTAGGGCCAACAAGGCCCGATAGGTCGAGATGGGGACTCCTTAGTAGCTGGTAGTGGAGATTGCCGGAGGATTGAGGGCTACCATCTCAGAGGTAGAGAGCAATACAACAGGATAAGAGGGCCCGATTCTCTGGAGAGTTTAGAGGTGCCCCGGCTAAGGGCAGAGGTCAGTTCGGGAGGGGCCAGCCTAGCAGGCCCCCATATTCGGCTGCCCCACCATCTCCTCGAGGTGCTCCAGTGAGGCCTTATTTCATTGCGATGTCGGAGAGCTCTTACCGCCCGCCAGCTATTCAGGGTTCCTCCGGCAGGTATTCCAGTCATCAGAGTTCTGCTAGTGCTTATTTTAGTGCCATGCTAGAGAGTTCGTACCGCCGACTAGCCATTCAGCGTTCCTCTAGTGGGTATTCGGTCCATCAGGGCCAGACTTCAGGGCAACAATCTATGGTGTCGAGAAGTTATTACGAGTGTGGAGATCCCGGTGACATGAAGAGGACCTGCCCCAGACTTCGGGGCAAGGCAGTGGAGCAGGGTCAGCAGCCCATGATTACGGCACAGGCTGCCCGGCCGCCCAGAAGCGGAAGACAGACTGGTAGGGCCTGTCCTAGAGGTAGAGGCCAGGCAGGGGGAGGTTAGCCAGCTACTGTTCAGTCAGGTGGAGGCCATCCAGCCGGCGCTCCAGCCAGATTCTATTCTTTTCCGGCCAGACCAGATGCATTGGCCTCAAATGTCATAGGTATTATTTCCATCTGCGGTAAGGATGCTTCAGTACTATTTGATCTAGGGTCTACCTATTTATATGTGTCATCTTTGTTTGCTCATTTCCTGGATATTCCTCGTGAGTCTTTGGGTACTCCTGTTCTTGTGTCCACTCCTGTGGGCGATTCTGTGGTTGTGGATCGGGTCTATCAGTCCTGCATGGTCACATTCTGTGGTTTTGAGACCAGAGCAGATCTCTTGTTGTTTAATATAACCGACTTTTAGGTCATCCTGGGCATGAACTTGTTATCCCCATATCACGCCATCCTAGATTGCCATGCCAAGACTGTTACCTTAGCAATTCCAGAGTTGCCGCGGTTGGAGTGGAAGGATTCCTCAGTTAGTACATCGAGTCGAGTTATTTATTTTCAGAAGGCTCGACACATGGTCGAGAAGGGTCGTTTGGCTTATCTAGCTTATGTTCGGGACACCACTGCAGAGTCTCTGACTATTAATTTAAACCCAACCGGTCATTTTGCTTTCTAGAACCCTGTTTCCTTAAATAAGACTTCCCGTGCTTTCTTTTACTGATTTATGACCTACGGGGATGGTTGGTTCAGGATTTGGAAGAGTTTGGGTTGAAATCGGAACACTTGGTTCCTTAAGGTTGGCTTAAAAGGCCAAGTTTGACTTTGGTCAATACTTCGAGCAAACGACCTCGAAATTGGGATTTGAAGGTTCCAACAGGTTCGTATGATGATTTCGGACTTGGGCGTATATTCGGAACGGGTTTTGAATGACCCGGGAGCGTTTTGGCGCCTAATGGTGGAAGTTGATTCCTTAAGGATTTTGAAGTTCTTTAAATTTGGTTTGGAGCGGATTTTTGTGATATCAAGGTGCGAACGAGATTTCAAGATCGGGAATAGTACCATATTGTTATTTAAGTCTTGCACGCAAAATTTGGTATCATTCTGAGTAGTATAAGTACGTTTCGGCACATTGGAAGTAGATCGAAGAACTTAAAGTTCAGAAGTTTGATCCAATTAGTTTTAGGGTGTGATTCTTAGTTTTAATGTAGTTTCAGGCGTTTTGAGGGTTAGAGCGAGTCCGTGTTATGATTCCAAACTTGTTGGTATGTTCGGGCGGGGCCTCAGGGGGCCCGAGCGTCAATCGGACGAGGCTCAAGCTAAGTTGGAAATTTGAGAAGGAGCTGAAGCTCCAGGTTCTTTCATAACCGCACCTACAGTTGGCCAGCCGCAGATGCGAGCCCGCAGAAGCAGCTGAAGCATGCAGATGTGGCGCAAGGGGAGGAGCCTAGATTCCATAGATGCGGCTCCTCTTCCGCAGAAGCGGAACCGCATGTGTAACACTCGACCAGTCGTTTTGAGCCCTAGCGTCATTCAGCAGTTTGAGGCCCTGAGCAGCTTCACTTAAGGTATTAGGACTTGTACGCGCGGTTGAAGTTGAATTTCGAGAAGTTCAGGGTTGATTTGGAAAGAAAATTCTCATTTCGAAAGCTTTAAGTTGGAAGAATTGACTAAGATTGGATTTTTGAGTAAACGACCTCGGAATCAGGATTTGAAGGTTTCAACAGGTTCGTATGATGATTTTGGACTTGGGCGTATGTCCGGATCAGGTTTTGGATGACCCGAGAGCGTTTCGGCGGCTTTTGTGTAAGTTAGCATTTTGGAAGAATTTTATAAGTTAGGGTTGAAGTGCATTTCAGTGTTATCGATGTCCATTTGGGATTCCGAGTCTAGGAATAGCTCCATATGGTGATTATGGTACCGAGAGCACGATCGGAAGTGGATTTGGGAGTCCGTAGGTCATTTTGGAATCATTTGGCGAAAGTTAGAATTTTGAAGGTTTTTGAGAAGATTGACCGGAAGTGGACTTTTTGATATTGGGGATTTTGGAAGTTGGAGTAGGTCCGAAATGTCGAATATGACTTGTGTGCAAAATTTGAGGTCAATTGGAGGTGATTTAATAAGTTTCAGCATCGAATGAAGAAGTTCGAAGTTCTAAAGTTCATCAAGTTTGAAATGGAGTGTGATTTGTGATTTTAGCGTTGTTTGATGTGATTTGAGGCCTCGAGCAGGTCAGCGTTATGTTATGGGACTGGTTGGTGTGATTGGACAGGGTCCCGGGGGCCTCGGGTGGATTTCGGATGGTTAACAGATCAATTTTAGAATTTGGAAGAAGAAGTGAAGTAGCTGCCTTCTAGTGTAACCGCACCTGTGAGGCTTGGGCCGCAGGTGCGGAGCCGCAGAAGCAGCCATGAGGGCTGCAGATGCGATTTTGGGCTGGAAGTGTAGAGACCGCAGATGCGGTCGTCCCGCCGCGGAAGCGGGACCGTACCTGCGGTAGGGAGAGCGCAGATGCGGAAGGTGGAAACTTGTGGAAGATCGCAGAAGCGGTGGTGAGGCCGCACCTGCGGAACCGCAAAGCGGTCAAGTGACCGCAGGTGCGAAAAGACTAGAGGCAGTGAGGTTTCTTTAAAATATTTTGCTTTATATCTGGTTGTGCCTCGTGATTCTTTGAGTGCTTTTGTGTATGTGTCCACGCCAGTAGGGGATTCTATCATTGTAGATCGTGTCTATCGTTTGTGTGTGGTTGTTATTGGGGGTCTTGAGACTAGTGTAGATCTCCTGCTTCTCGATATGGTGGATTTCGATGTCATTTTAGGGATGGATTGGATGTCACCTTATGATGCTATATTGGATTTTCACGCCAAGACCGTGACCTTAGCTTTGCTGGGGTTGCCTCGATTAGAGTGGAGAAGAACTCCTGGTCATTCTATCAGCAGGGTTATTTCTTATATGAAGGCTCGACATATGGTTGAGAAGGGGTGTTTGGCTAATGTTCGTAATTTTAGTGTTGAGGTTCCTTCTATGGATTCTGTGCCAGTTTATCGGGAGTTTCCAGAGGCATTTCTTGTAGACCTGCCGGGGATGCCACCCGACAGGGATATTGACTTTTGCATTGATTTGGCTCCGGACACTCAGCCCATTTCTTTTCCTCCGTATCGCATGGCCCCACTAGAGTTGAAAGAATTGAAGGAGAAGTTGCAATATTTGTTTGACAGGGGCTTTATTAGACCTAGTGTCTCACCCTGGGGTGCGCCGGTGTTGTATGTTAAGAAGAAGGATGGATCGATGAGGATGTGTATAGATTATCGGCAGTTAAACAAAGTCACCATCAAGAACAAGTATCCATTGCCGAGGATTGATGATTTGTTTGATCAGCTTCAGGGTGCCAAGTTATTTTCAAAGATTTATTTGAGATCTAGCTACCATCAGTTGAGGATTAGGGCATCCGATGTCCCTAAGACAGCTTTTCGCACTCGGTACCGGCATTATGAGTTTCTAGTGATGTCATTTGGATTGACAAATGCCCCAGCAGCATTCATGGATTAGATGAACCGGGTGTTCAAGCCGTATCTGGATTCCTTCGTGATTGTCTTCATTGATGATATTTTGATCTATTCCCGCAGTCGAGAGGAGCACGAGCAGCATCTTAGAGTCGTTCTTCAGACTCTGAGAGACAGTCAGTTGTATGCTAAGTTTTCGAAATGTGAGTTTTGGTTGAGTTCCGTTGCTTTCTTGGGTCATGTCGTATCAGCAGAGGGTATTCAGGTGGATCCTAAGAAGATTGAGGCAGTCAGGGATTGGCCTAGACCTACATCAGCTATAGAGATCCGGAGTTTCTTGGGTTTGGCGGGTTATTACCGTCGGTTTGTGGAGGGGTTTTCGTCTATAGCAGCCCTGATGACCAGGTTGACCCAGAAGGGTTCCCCATACAGGTGGTCAGACGAGTGTGAGGCGAGCTTTCAGAAGCTCAAGACAACTTTGACTACAACACCGGTGTTGGTTTTGCGTACAGGTTCAGGGCCATATAAAGTATATTGTGACCTCTAAATTACATGTTGTAATGTACCCATGAACTATGTATTAAACTCTTGAAATTACTTACCTCACAAGGCTAGGTTGAAATCTCCCATTTTGAAGCTCCCAAATCGCCCAAAGATGGAGTGAAATGTGCCAAAAATGACAAACTCCCGTATTAAATGAAGGCCACTGCCTTCAGCGATTTCCGCACCTGCGGTGCATTGACCGCATCTGCAGTCTCGCTTCTATGGGAAATTGTCCACTTCTGCACAAATGAGCCGGGCTAGCTGGGGACGCACCTGCGAACAGGTGACCGCTCCTGCTTTCACGACCCAAAATCCACTAAGGGTCGTGATGGCACCGGACACCACTGTCAGGCAAGCCAACACCAAAAAGTTAATTAAATTCTCATTTTAGTATTTATTGAAATTATTTCTTTTATACATTAAATAATAAATAATGAAATTCACTCAATAAATAATGATGTCTTTAACAAACTTAAATATTAAATAATCCCAAAGTCATCCCAGAACCCGGTGCCTCAAGTACATGAGCAATTTCTAGGAAACAATATGATACAATAACCATCCGGAATACAAATTGAACAGTAGAGAAAATATAATACAATACTCTGAAAGAGACTCTGCTGGTTGCGAGTCGTCTCGAGAAGTGCAGCTCACCTAAATCTCCGTATCAACCAGGCTGTTGCGCCCAACTAGGCCACTAGACATACATGTGCGTGTGCAACAAAAATGCACAACAAGTGTAGTATGAGTACAAAATAACATGTACTCAGTAAGGAAGTATCCCGTCTAATCTCGAAGAAATAGTGACAAGAGGTCGACTTCGACACTTACTAGTGGTCCAATAATATACCGATAATATAGTAAATCGAGGATTATATAAAAATCGTTACTCAATAGCATGAAGAAAGTAAATAATTCTTTTATTAATAGGGAATTTCCAAATTCATTTTTCATTATTTACACATTTATCTCAAGCCACGGAGGCAATATCTTCATTTATAAACTTGCAAGTCAAGCAATACAAGCTTGCGCAAATCATGCCGAGGTCGTAATGCCCGATCTAACATAATAATAAAATGTGCACTGCCAGAGGGTCGAATGGCGCAAACCATAGATGCATCTATTACCGCGCTCGCGAATCATACATGAAACACGGTCAAATATAAATAAACACGCGAAATTGTCAATCAAGAATTCATCAGGGAAACAATTATCCAAAGAAATGGCAACTTCTCTTTAACGGTCAAGAAAATGATGTTTAATTCCTTTAGAAATTCTTTTACCAATTCGATATGATTTAAGCATTTTAAATTGACAACAAGGTTTCAAGTATTACAAGTGAAGCATGCTTTTGGGTCCTATAGTACCCAGACTTAAGCATAATAGTAGCTACGTACGGACTCTCGTCACCTCGTGCGCCCGTAGCCCCCACAAATAGGAGCACATGTTCAATTATTTCACCTATGGGGTTAATTCCCTCTTACAAGGTTAGAAAGGAGACTCACCTCGCTCCAAAGCTCCATAACCGGCTTCCAAGCCCTTCCGACGACTCAAATCGATGCAAAGCACTCCAAAACTAGCCAATAATTATGCAAACCCATTAATATACGCTCGAATACTCATTATAATCCAATTTATAATAATTTCTAATCCCGATCGAAAAGTCAGTAAAAATCACCCTCGGGCCTACGTGCCCGGATTAAAAAAAATTCGAAGATAAAGTTTACCAATAACCTCACGAACTCAAATATATAATTTAATCTATATTTGATGTCCAAAATCGTTGTCAAAACCCAAAAATACAAATTTTCTAGGTTTTCTTCAAAATCCCAAACTAGTATTAACCACTTACCTCATGCTTGGTGGTGAAAATGGCACTCCCAAGTTGCTCCAAAATCGGCTCACATGAAAGAAAATGGAGTGAAAATGAGCCAAACCCAAGATGACACATAGGAGTATGTAGACCCTGGATCAAATAGAACTAAGGCATCCCTACTGCAAACTAAAACCGTACCTGTGATAACTGCATCAGAGGACTCAGCCTCAAGCTTAGCTGGAATAGCATAACATCGGGGCTTGGCCCTACCACCCTGAACCACATCCCTGGGACGACCTCCTGCCGGTTGGCCTCCACGTCTACCGGGTTGACCCCTACCTCTGGCGGCCTGATCCCTACCTCTAGCTAGCTGGGCAGGCGGTGCTGGAATCATGGCACGAGAACTCTGCTGCTGCGACTGAACACCCACTAATCTCGGACAAGCCCTCCGAATATGCCCATACTCACCACACTCAAAACATACATCTGAATACTGCGGCTGAGGAAACTAAGACTGATCCTGACGGGCCGGCTGACCGCGATAATATCTCTGAAGAGAAGGTGCTCTGATGGGAGCTACCAGTACACTATAAGCTGGCTGCCCTGAAGGAGGTACGTAAGGACCACGACTCCCTGAAGCTCCATGGGATGCCTGAAGTGCTGAATGAAACGGCCTGGGATGATGGCCTCTACCAAAAGTACCTCGACCTCTAAATGAGGTCCCATTGAATCCACCGGAGTGACGAGGCCTCTTTTCGGACCCCTGACCACTACCCTGAGCTAAAACCATCTCAAATTGTCTGGCCACATTGGCTGCCTCCTGGAAAGAAATCTCACTCCCTTTCTCCTTGGCTATCTGCAATCTGATAGGCTGAGCAGGTCCCTCAATAAACATCCTCACCCTCTCTCTCTCTCGGTGGGTAGTATAAGAAGAGCATGACGGGCCAAGTCCACAAATCTGGTATCGTACTGAGTAACGGTCATGGAACCCTGCTGAAGGCGCTCAAACTGCCTCTGATAGTCTTCTCTCTGAGTAATAGGAAGATACTTCTCCAAGAATAGCTGCAAGAACTGATCCCAATTGATGGTGACCCAGCTGGTCTGGCCAAACAATAATCTCTCCACCATTTCTTGGTTGAACCTGAAAGACGGAAAGCAGCAAAGTCGACCCCATTGGCCTTCACTATCCCTATGTTCCGTAGAACCTCATGGAAACTGTCCAAATGTCTTGGGGATCCTCTAAAGATGTACCGATGTAGGTAGTAGTGAAGAGCTTGTCCACAAAGCATCTGAAGACATAGCTGATCCATCACCGGCCTGTGCTACAACACCTGGCGGGACTACCCCAACTGGCTGAGCTACTGGAGTCTAAAACTAGGGAGCCATCTGCTCCGAAGTATGAGTAGCGGGAGTCTGTGCTCCTCCCCCAGCCCGAGAGACGGCTGGTGCTACTAGAAGTATGGCGGCCTGGGTAACACTCTCCATAAGGCCCACTAGACGGACCAAAGCGTCCGGAAGTACCCGGGTTGCTATGAACCCCTCCGGAACCTGAGCTAGCCCCCTGGAACAGTCTGGGCTGGAACCTCGTCATCAAATACAAGCTGAGGCTCCGCCACTGGTGTTGCTGCTCGAGCTCTGGGCTGAACCCTACCCCTGCCTCAACCTCTAGCACGACCTCGACCTCGTCCTCTGCCCCTTGTAGGAGCTGCCACTTGGGGCTCGAGCTGCTGATCAGCTGATGAAGCGGTACGTGTTCTCGCCATCTGCAGAAGAACACAGTAGAAGTTCAATTAGCATTGAGATCAAACCGCACGACAGAGACGAATAGAAGTGAAATTGTTCCTAACTCTATAGCCTCTAGGGATAAGCACAGACGTCTCTGTACCGATCCCTCAGACTCTACCAAGCTTGTTCCTGAATTGTGAGACCTAGGCAACCTAGTGCTCTCATAGCAACTTGTCACGACCCGAATTTCCCATCGTCTGGACTGTGATGGAGCCTAACATTGTATTCGCTAGGCAAGCCAACGTTACAGAATATTTCACCTTTTCCTTTTTTTTTATAATTAAAACTTAACAAAAGTAAATCAGCGGAAATAAATGCGGAAGAAAACGGTTTACAAGATTATCTTTATGCTAATAGCGAAAACTGAAATAAATTCCACCCAGAAACTGGTGTCAAAACTCATGAACAGTCTACGAATACTACAAACATTGGTTTGAAAGAAAAATATACATCTATCTCAGAGAAAAGTAAAACAGAATATAGTAAAGATAGAAGGGGACGCCAGGGCCTGCGGACACCTGCAGGACTACCTTGGGTCTCCTGAAAGCAGTGATAGCAACCAACCTCTCGATCAGCCACTAGCTCCGAAATCCGCACAGAAAGTGCAGAGTGCAGTATCAGTACAATCGACCCCATGTATTGGTAAGTGCCGAGCCTAACCTCGGCGAAGTAGTGACGAGGCTACGACGGGGCATACAACATATACAACCTGCAACAGTCTATACTAAACAGAAAGGAAATACAAAATGTAATAAAGCAAAAACTGGTACTAAATAAATTCGAAGCCCAGTTGTTCTACTAGTATTCAGCTATAACCAATCCTTAAGGGTGTTTCAACATCACAGTAACGGACCTCAATCGAAATGAATACATAACAACAGTATATTGCGGATAAAACCCGATCCCAATATATATATATATATATATATATATATATAAAGAGAGAGAGAGAGAGAGAGAGAGATAAGTGCTTGAAAATGAACTCAAATCCTCCATAACACTTATTCCTCAAACCAACACAATGGAATATCACTACAACTGTAAAACTTCACCAGTTAAACTATACAGCGAGACCAACCTAAGTGTACCGTGAAGCACCAATAACCAACATAGTCCAACAAGGTATTAAAAATGAAGCTACGAAACAAATAATACTTAAATAGGAAAATCAACAGTTAACATGAAACAATTAGGCATGGAAGCATCGATAAGCAAGTAGCAATTAAGGCAGGAAAGCAAGATATAGGGGAACGGGAAAAGGAAACAGGCTAAACAAGTAATTTGGCAACGCATAGGTGCTCATCACCACACCTATACGCCACACACATGGTATTTCACATAGCAAACAAGTCGGGGATCCCTAATCCCTCAAGTCAAGGTTAGACCAAACACTTACCTCAAGCCAACGGGTATTTCAAAACTCAATCACTGCTTAACCTCTTGATTCCACCACCAATTCACTTGTATCTAGCTATAATTAACTTAATAACATCAATAAACGCTAAAGAAATCGATTTCAATGCAAAATCGTAAACTTCTCAATATTTTTCCCAAAAAGTCAAAAATCGACCTCGGCTCGCTTGGTCAAAACTCAAAGTTCGGACCAAAACCCGATTACCCATTCACCCCCGAGCCCAGATAGACAATTGATTTTGGAATCTGACCTAAAATTGAGGTCCAAATTCAAAAATTTTGAAATTCCTAAATGCTACCCAAAACACCCAATTTTGCCATTAAAATCCCTAGATTTTGTGATGAAATCTTGTGAAAAGATGAAATAGATTGAAGGAAATGAGTTAGAAATTGTTTACCTATGATTTAGGGAATAACTCCTCTTTAGAAAATCGCATATGGAAGCTTAGGGTTCGAAAATTTGAGAAATGAGTTCAAAATCCCGTCTAAGTTATGTTTTACATAGTTGCAGGTATCGCATTTGTGATCGCAGGTTCGCAAATGCGAACTCGCAATTGTGACCAATACTTCGCAAATGCGAAGCTTGGCCTGACCTGTTGCCTTCGCAAATGCGAACAATTGTTCGAAAATGCAACCACTGTTCAAGTAGCAATTGCGACAGTGAACTTCGCAAATGCGAAGGTCCCCTTCCCTGCCCTCTGATTGCAAATGCGATGGAACTTCTCAAATGCGATGCCTGCATTTGCGAGCCAGACTTCACAATTGCGTAGTCTGCAGATCTGCAACACACCAGCAAATTCCTTAAGTCTCAAAGCACTCTGTAGCCTGTCCAAAACTCACCCGGCCATCAGGGCTCCAAACCAAACATACACACAAGTCTTAAAACATCATACGAACTTGCTCGCACGATCAAATCGCCAAAATAACATCTAGAACAATAAGTTAAAAACCAAAACTCATGAAATTTTGAAGATAGTTCAAACTTTCTAATTTCTCAAGCAATGGTCCAAATCACGCCGAATCACTTCCGTTTTTCACCAAATTTCACATATAAGGCTTAAATATTATAATGGACCTGTACCGGGCTCCGAAACTAAAATACGGGCCCGATACCAACAATATCAATCATTATTAAATTTCCAAAAACTATCATATTTTTCAGTTAACAATTTTCTTCAAAAATTCATTTCTCGGGTTAGGGACCTCGGAATTTAATTCCGGGCATACGCCCAAGTCCCATATTTTACTACGGACCCTTCGGGACCATCGGAACACGGGTTTGGATTTGTTTACCCAAAATATTGACCAAAGCCAACTAAAATCATCTATTTAAGCCAAAAATTCTTTTCTTAAATTTTTCGCATAAAAGCTTTCCGGTTACGCACCTGGACTGCGTACGCAAATCGAGGAGAAATAAGCTAAGGTTTTTTAAGGCCTCAGAATACGAATTCGGATTATAAGACAAAAGATGGCCCTTTGGGTCATCCTAGTTTTTCAAGGAAATCATTGGGGTAAGTGATTCTAACTCGGTTTTAGCTATATTTCACGAATCCATAGCTATTTTCATCATTTAGTTAGTGATTGGAAATGGAACTTAGGGGGAAAATTGTGAAAATTTTTTAGACTAAATTTGGAGGATTTGAAAGACGATTTAAGGTCGAATTTGAGTAATTCTTTTATGGTTGGACTCGTTATCGAATGGATATTCGGATTTTGTAATTTTGGTCGGATTTCGAGATGCGGGCCCTGGTTGACATTTTGAGTTGATTTTTTTATTTCTTTGTAAATATCGTAACTTTATCGTTCGAAATAGTTTCCTACAATTTTATTTATGGTACAAAGTTGTCTTGTCTAGATTCGAGTCGTTCGGAGTTGGATAATCGGGGGAAAAGGCTTACTAGTGGGTTGAGTTAGTGTGTTTTGAGGTAAGTGTCTTGCCTACTTTGTGTTGGGGAATTACCCCTTAAGATTGGTGTTATTTTATGATAAGTTTGCTGTGTGGAAGCCGTGTACGCAAGGTGACAAGTGTATACACGGGCTAAATGTGAAAATTTATCGGTTTTAGCTATGTAAATTACTTTCATGCCTTAATTGAGTTACCTTAATATGTTATAGTCATCATCCTTAGTCTATCTTCACATGCTCTACTTGTCTCATCTCTGTCTTGTTAATTACTCTACATGTTTAGTTGAAGTTCTTGTTTCCTCTATTCCTTATTCATTATTTGACCATTGATTTCTTTAGTTGAAGTTGTTCATTGTGGAATATCTTGTTGCTGAAATTGGTATTGAGTTATAAAGGCCGTGATTTACATTGAGTCAAAGTTGTAAAGTTGTGAAATATTATTCTTGTTGAGTTATTCATTTCCGGTTGTTATTGTGAGACTCTTGTGCATATTGTGGTTGAGCCATGGGCTATTTGTTGTGAAAATACTATTGTTGTTGGTTTCTTATAAAGTTGTGATATTAGGCACTTGAGGTGCGATTTTTGATACGTTGTGATATTGATATGCATATGGTGGTATAAGGTTTTGGGGTTGAAACGATGCAGTGAGATAAGGTGGGCTTGATACGTGTGTTGCTAGTAGGGAACTACTTGAAGCCACGCGGTGTGATAAGGTGGGCTAAAATCCGGGAAGCTATTTCAGAAAAAATAATTTTCAAAACTAAATGCAAGGCTCCCGCGGTGACATAAGGAAAGATTGTAAAATATCTTGTGATTTGATACTACAGACGGTACCTCGGTAGTGACTCTTGTTGGTACTTTCCATTACTTCACTTGTGTTTTGTTCCTTTGTTCTGTGTCTTAGCATTTCCTTGTTTTCTTCCGTGATGCATTATTTGTCTTAGTTCAGTGTAGTCAATCTTGGTATGTCTCTTACTTGTTTCATTTTCATTGTTGTTATTATTACACTGTTAAATTACTCATTCAGTTTTTATTTATTCCAGTAGGGCCTTGACCTGACCTCATCACTTCTCTACCGAGGTTAGGCTTGGCATTTACTGGATATTATTATGGTGTACTCATGCTACGCTTATGCACATCTTTTTGTGCAGATCTAGGTACCTCCTACCAGTCCAGGCACTGGTGAGACGAGCTCAGCTCTAAGACTTCATGTCACGACCCGAATTTCCCACCCTCGAGAGTCGTGATGGCACCTACTGATAGGAGCTAGGCAAGCCAACTTAATTATTAAGTTTTCTGGGCAAACATAGACAATATTAAGGCAATGAGATATTTAATATAAAAGCGTAAGTCTTAAATATAAATAACTAAAAACAAGTGCGGAAATTCAATTACAACCTCTACCCAAGACTGGAGTCACTAGCTCACGAACGTCTACAGAATACTAAATACAGAGTCTGAACAAAATACAATGTTGTTTGTTCCGGTACAAGGACTACAAACGAAATAAAGATAGAAGAGACTCTGGGCCATGCGGACGTCAGCAAGGCTACCTCGGGATCTCTGGACTGAAGTCAGCTCCCAACCAACTACTGCTGTCCAAAAGCTGCTGCTCCGGTACTGTGATCTGTGCAAAAAGATGCACAGAGTGTAGCATCAGCACAACCGACCCCATGTGCTGGTAAGTGCCTTGCCTAACCCCGGCGAAGTAGTGACGAGGCTAGATCAGACTACCAGATAAACCTGTGCAGATATATATATACAAGTACAACAAAATAATAGCGAAAAGTAAGCAATTAAAGCTGGGAAGGGAGAACATGCTTATGGGGAAGCAAATAAATGGAATATCAGGAATAACAAGAGAAACTACATCTGATTTCTTCTAACACAGAACAAAGGAAAACAAACCACTTTCACTTATTTCAATTTTCTCTCATTGCAGGCGTGCAACACGATCCGATTTCCTTACATCACGTGGTAGGCGTACCACACGCTCCCATTACAATAATATCACGTGGTCGGCGTGCCACACGTTCCCATTTCATAATAACTCGTGGCCGGCGTGCCACACGATCCCATTTCATAATAACTCGTGGTCGGCGTGCCACACGATCCCATTTCAACACAATACACAACATAATCCCGGTAAGGGAGAAAGATGTTATAATAACTATCCCGACAAGGGAGCAATGTAATATAATAAACTATCCCGGCAAGGGAGATCCAGCTATAACCAAACTCATTCAATCTCTACTCAACACTATTAAATCCACACTTAGGCTCAACAATTACTGGCTCAGTGTTAAAGATTTCCAACCAATTCCTCATAAATAACAATTACAAATTCGATAATTTAGCAAATTAGGACTCACGGTCATGCTCGACACCAGTGTATAGATACTCGTCACCATGCCTATACACTGTACCCAACAAATAGCAATTAACAAATAAGACTCTACTCCTATTACCTCAATCTAGGGTTAAACCAAACACTTACCTCAACTTCCACGGCCAATACAATCCTCCACAATCGCTTTCCCTCTCGAATTCGGCTCCAACTCAACCAAATCTATGCAATAAGGACTTCATGTTATCAATATGTGCTAAACAAATCAAACCCAATGACTAATTATAGCTTTTTCATCAATTTACCCCAAAATGTCAAAAATGCCCCCAGGCCCACATGGTCAAAACCCGAGGTTCGAACCAAAACCCGATTACCCATTCCCCCATGAACTCAAATATGTAAGTTATTTTAGAATCGGACCTCGAATTGTGGTCCAAAACCCCCAATTTTAGAAAACCTAGGTGCTACCCTAAATTCCCAATTTCCCCATTAAAATCTTTGTTTTGAAGTTTGAAATTATGTTTAAAGATGTTAAGGAGTAAAGAAAATGAGTTAGAAATCACTCACCAATCGTTTTGGAGAAGAAGAATCGTTTGGAAAATCGCCTCTAGTATTTTGGGTTTTGAAAAAGTGAAAAATAACTAAAAATCCCGACCTTATATACCCTTCTGAAGACTCAGCGCGGACCGCGCAAAAGTGCACCGCGGCCGCGCTGAGGAGCTGGAATTTCACACTCTCTGAACCCACCCAGCGCGGACCGCACTGATTTGGAACGCGGCCACGCAGGTCGACTTGAACCACTGGCCCTCTGAACCTAGCCACGCGGACCGCGCAAGAATGCACCGCTCCAGCGCGGACCGCGCAGAATCGACCGCGGGCGCGCTGGGGGCCTGCAACTCCCTGGACCTGCAACCATCTGATATTTCTAGCGTAAGACCTCCCGGGACCTACTCAAAACTCACCCGAGCCCTCGGGGCTCCGAACCGAACATACATATAAACTCAAAACCATCCTACGGACTCATCCGTGCGATCAAATCGCCCGAACAACATCATAAACATCAAATTAGGCCTCAAGACCCCTGATTTCCTTCCAATTTGTCATAAAACATCAAGTTTAGAGTTTTTAGTCCAAAACGCGTCAAACGACGTCCAAATTCAACCAAACTTTATATAAAGTACTTAAGCCGTATATAAGACTTGTACCGGGCGTCGGAACCAAAATACGAGCCCGATACCACAGTCTTTTAATCAAATTTTACTTTCCAATTCCTTAATTATTTTCAGAAAACAATTTCACATAAAAATTCATTTCTCGGACTTGGGACCTCGGAATTGATTTCGGGCATACACCCAAGTCCCATATTTTCCTACGGACCCTCCGGGACCGTCAAATCACGGGTCCGGGTCCGTTTGCCCAAAACGTTGACCGAAGTCAAACTTTATCAATTAAATACCAAGATTTAATATTTTTCTCACAAATTCCATATATAAACTTTCCGGCTACGCGCCCGGACTGTGCACACAAATCGAGGCAACCCCAAATGAGGTTTCCAGGGCCTCAGAAGTACAGGGTGAGTAAGGAAACAAGTGATGACCCTTTGGGTTGTCACACTTCAAGGTATACCTGCCGGCGTCCGCAGGCCTCAGAGTCCCCCCTCTATCTATTCTACTTCATCTTCTTCCCTTTTATAGACACATTGTTGTATAGGGATGAATAATACTTATTCGTAGAGCTTGTAACTTGTTATCAGCAGGTTTTGGGAAGTTGTATATGCTGAGTTTATGTTTTAATAGTTATTGAGTATTTGAGACTTATTTGTTATTTCAGTTATATTTCGCATGTATGTTAGGGTTACTTAGTCTTAGAGATTAGGAGCAATCACGATATCCTACGGAGGCAAATTGGGATCATGACATATGCTCTTTAAATTCACCTGAAATACATGTGTGATGTACATTTATAAAAGCAAGAATCTCCAATGCGAACTTTTGGTAGACGTTTTCACCTTTAAAATAAAATTTACGTTAAACAAAGTTGTTATTTAATTAATTTTAATATTTAAGACTTTGATAGCAACTAAAATTTATTGTTCAAAAATTAGATTTAGGATTCTATTTTTTTTTTTCCGATAGTAACTTATTCCTTTCTAATTCGTCAAATAGAATTCATATAGTATTATTATTAAAGAAATAACATAATATGTTGTACTTTTTTTTACAATAAATAAACGGTTGTCTTCTATTAGTTATTTATCATATTTATTTCTTTTAGAATCTACTTGAAAATGACGGAAAAGAAGAATGAACTTAAATAACTTTACAGAAGAAAAAAAATCATAAAAGCTCTTAAATCGTCAAATTCTATATGTTCTTGCATAAACTAAAAAGGAGGCATAATAATTTGTGAAGTTGAGAGATAAGATTATAGAACTGAAATTAAGTTTAAATTAAATATGAAATGATGACCGATGAATTCTACGGAACAAAATTTCTTTCTTTATTGAGTTAGGTTTATAGAATTCACATTCATCAATTCTGGAGCTTACGCTTTTATTTTAATCTTAAAGAATTTTAATATGATATTTTTTTTTTTGAAACACTCATCAAGCTAGGGTACACACGCAAAGCGCGTATTCTAAAACTAGTTTCTTCGAAAATCTATTCACACAAAAAAATCCAAACACACGACTTCTCTCCAAATTATATTTTGAAAAGTTGTCAAATAATTAGTTTGTCAAAATTTATTTTCACAATTAAATTCAAGAGGAATATTCATAAACAACTATAGTTTAATTTAGAGTCTAGTAACTATAATTTGCCTAATTACCATCCATAGCTACTATTTAATTGTCACTAACTTATATAACTTGTATTCAAACGCGCAACGAATTTAACATGTGTCAACTGTATTTGTTTGCGCAACGAATATAATATGTATCAATTGTATTCGTTCGCGCAATTGTATTTATTCGGGTAACGAATATGATGGATACAACACGTGTTGATTGTATACATGGGTGTATACAGTAGATGTTAGTAATCTGTGTCCGAAAAATAATTTCTGCAAAATAAATACGAAAGTAAATCAATAACAGAAATAGAATCAGAAGAATAAAAGTCTGAACCCAACAGAAAACTGTATTTTCTTAAAGAATTTAACCCCTCATAGTTGCCCAATGTTATTGGATTAATTCCTCGCAGGATAGAACGTAACAACTATTCTGTAATACAGGCAATAGAAATCATAGAATTTCGTCGAACTCAACAAACGGCAATAAACCATACTGATGCTTACGTTTTGCTTTTGAAAACAATGCAAAAATACAGAAGAGAGTTGAGAGAGAATGTAGATTGTCGGTGGTCTAAAAGTGAGGCAAAACCTCTGAATTTATAGCCAAAACAGTTTGGGTTGAATAGGCGCGGAGGTACCTGTTCACATGAGGTACCATTTCGGTAGAAAATATTTCTGTTTGGTCGCGAATTTAAATTCAAAACGACTGTTAGGACCGTTAGGAAATTAATCGTGAAAGAAAATCCGCGCGAAAAAATATCAGGGAAAAGAAAATAATTAACAAAAACCAAAAATAAATTTGGTCCAAAAAATTATCAATCAATCATCCAAAGATGAAGCCGAGTGAGCGACGACGATGACAGCGCGAGGCATATTTTCTTCTCAACTCTTTAAGAGCTAGAAGATGTGCTTCTCTATATAAGCACAAATATTTTGTTTCCATTTTCTGATGAGGGACAAGGTGCCTTAGTAAAAAGAACACTTCAAATTTTTCGTTTTCCTCCAAATTTTTTCCCTCCATTTCCCATTTACACCTCTTTAATTAATAAAAAAAACCAACAATAGATACAGCACATATCGAATGTACTAGTTCTCGCAACGAATACAACTAAGGCGAAATACAGGAATTCAGAAAAATAAATTGTTCTTGTTGAGACTTGAACTCAAGTCCTCTAACTGAGCGGGCGCTCTAACCAACTGAGAGCTTATTATTGATCTCTTATTTTAGTTCAAAATAATTAATCTCTTATTTCATGGGTTTGATATAAAATTCAAATATAGCTACGAATGGTAAATTTGCTGAAATTACGAACGATAAATATAATGTAAAATGTTTGATGTGTCGCGTAATTTTCCCAAAATACAGATGCAGGAATCCCAACAAGAGCATAATTTGGGTGATATCACACCTTTTGTCTTGTTCGGCTTGGTTGATGGGCCAATGGGAAAGGGCGCTTTATTTCATCACGATCTAGAGTAAGAAGAAAGAGTGACAGTCTTAAATGGTAGCCTCCTGCTTATAAGTGTGGTGCACGACACACCCATAAATAAGACTCTACTAGACACGACTTGTAGACTTCCTAGGAAAGAACTGCTCCGATACCACTTTTGTCACGACCCAAACCGATGGACCGTGACGGGCACCCCGTACCTTATTCAACCGAGTACCAACATAACATATATTTCTTATTGGACTTCCGTTGGCAAATGGGCCAAATGGGCCTTCATAGCTTAACCAGAATAAACATAGAGGAATACTCAATATAGGACGACCCAACCTGATATGAAACTTATACATGTGATATATGGGCCTATAAGGCCAACATGATCATTTGTAAACTCAACACATAGGCCGGCAAGGCCATACAAGCATTCGTATACATGACATTTGTCTACAAGCCTCTAAGAGTACATACTTAACATAAAGGTCGGGACAGGGCCCCGCCATACCAAACAATACGCGTCTAAATCATACTGGCCAAACAAGCAACTCCGGAGCAAATGGAGCGGACCAACATCTTCCGCTGAGCTGATAGCCTATTTGGAGGACTCTCGACCTATCTATCGGGACCTGCGGGCATGAAACGCCGCGTCCCCAAGCAAAAGGGACGTGAGTACAAATAATGTACCGAGTATGTAAGGGATGAAAATCAGTAAAAATAGACATGAGAGGAACATAAAGTAAAAGACTCGACACGTAAGTCTAAATAACTCTGTAAATCATGAAATACTCATAGTGTCATGCATATGCGTATGAATATCATGTCGTTCATAGGTACATGTGTTCATAACATCATTAAGCCTCTGAGAGCAACCCATCAAATCATCTCGGCCACTGTGGGTAAAATCATCAACGTATACCAGCTGATCAGGTGGTGGTGTGTATATAAGGCAATAACCATTTTCCATATCCCATATATATATATATATATATATATATATATATATATATATATATGTGTGTGTGTGTATATAACGTCATCTGTTCATGGTTCAATGTACATGTATAAATGCATGAAATGCATAAGAAATATGTTAATAAGATTTTCTCGGAATGCCATAAAAATCAATATGCCTTTCGAATAAACTTTATCAAATACGTATTTTTCTGAGACCCATGAACAGAAGATATAATAATAATTCACATGGGGAATCAAGAATATAGACACCCCTAGTATTTCTATGGATAGAGTCATTTATGAAAGTTGCGTATTTCGCTCGTCTCATTTGTACCGTATGGATCATGCCAAAAGAAAGAAGGGATAGCCTTAACATACCTGAGTCGATTCTCTTGGCAATCCCTTTAACGCACGTTAATTGCGACAACACGTAATGCCAAGATCGGGGTAGGGAAATCCGTATGATATTCTTGAAAAAGAATGCACCTTACTCCATTATAATTGCAAAACCTCACTTTAATGTGAAATATTGAAGTCTTGCGTTGCTTGGATATACATACAGATGCATATGAGATGACCCAAAATAACATGATGAAGTTCCTTAAGAGTCACAAGACTCTTAATTGATAGATGATAACATGAATTTGTCTCTTAAGTGATGGATATATTATACAGATGCATATGTCTCTGAAGTCTTGCACCGTACTCTTAAGAGATAGACTCTTAGTTATATGACTTTTAAGTGTAATGCTGTAATGCTTAGTTATATGACTCTTAGTCACTTAGTTAAATCTTGTAGTGCTGCCACGTTTAAAGGTAAGGTTTCTTATACTTATCCAATTTTTTAATTAATTAATAATTTTTTAATCTCCCACTAATCAATAATTAACCAATTACCCACGTAATTAAGAATTATCCCAAATTACTTAAAATACTACTCATTTTTAATATACCCTTATACATCATACTATTATGTCATATGGTACCTTGTATGGCACTAGTCCATAAATACGGGGTATTAACGCTCGGCCCATATTTTATTCCAACATGCCAAACTTGGACGAAAATTCATTTTCTTTAACTTGCTTCCCCTCTCACCTTCATGAATTTACTCATCGCTTGTTTGAAATAGCATAATCCTTATAATCTCCAAATAATCTTTTCCTTGGACTGACGTTAATTACCTTACGACAAATTCAATGTACAATACCACAGGGTGCAACATCGTCGTAATTTGATACTGCAGGACGTAATATCAACGTAATATTGCGGGGCGTAACGGGTTTACGGTCCATATCCTAACTCCAAGCATTGTTGGGGAATTTGCATCTATACTCGCTTTTTGGGTCACCTTTTAACTTATACTCGCTTTGCAAAAAAAATTGCAAGTGTACCACTATTCGTGTAACTTCATACATACGGGCCTGAAGTGTAGCAAAACTTCAGATATTTTTGCATGAAGTTTGGCCTGACTTGCAAAGGCAATCACGCAAACTTTAATTCATAGTGCAAATGGCAAACTTCAGTTCAATAAAACTACAACATGTTTTGGCTGAAGTTTTTGTTTGTAATTGCTGAACTTCAACATTCTAGTAGGTGAAGCTTTGTTCTGTATTTGCTAAACTTTAGCATGTTTTAGCTGAAGCTTTGTTCTGTATTTGCTGAACTTCAGCATGTTTTAGCTGAAGCTTTGTTCTGTTTGTGATGAACTTCAGCATTCTAGGGCTGAAGTTTGTTTTATATTTGCTGAACTTGAGCATTCTTAGGGCTGAAGTTCTAAACAACAATGAATTTAATAAATCATCAGCGATTAATGTTGTTCATTTTAAAGATTAAAAAATGAAAAATATTTTCGACATAAAAACAAGTTACTACAGATAAATTAGAACCAAAAACCAATGTGCCTGTAAAGCTAAAATATCTAAGAGGTTAAATTATTGTGAATAAGACTAAACATAACATAACTGAGACAAGCAGATATATATGAATCATCAGGCTAGAACACATAACAATATCTCAAGCTTCAGCATTCAGAAAACGAAGGAGGAGGAGAAAGAGGCCTGAAATTGTTTAAACAGTGGGTACATTTTTAAAAAGTAAGTATAAATTAAATGGGGACGATCAAATAAAGCGGTCTGTGCAATTTTTACAGCATTGTTAGCAATTTGAAAAGCTCTACGAATTAGACTTAAAATAGCACTACATACTTTTAAGTGTTGAACGTACGTGTTTGATTTAAAAATGACCAACTAATAGAAAAAAAGTGTTGATCAACAATTTACAAGGAGAATAACCAATGATAGAAATGGAATGGAGAAAAAGTTACGTTGTGGGGTCTTTTGTACTTGGGGATTACAAAAGATATGAGTGACAGACAAAAGAGTAAAAATCTTGATCGTCTTTATTTAAACTTAAAAGTTACTTACAAATTGGAGGTCACTAAGTTATGACAGATTCCAGCAAATTTTAACTTGTAATAGAACTTTTGTATTTACCAAATGTATAAATATATCAAAATTATTCATAAACTAATTAATTTGATTAATCTATAAACTTACCCAAACATATGTATACCGATCCCCTCTTTCGGGACTATGTTTCCGAGAAAATCTATTATCAGTATTACTATTTTATTTCGACCGCAGGGACTATTTGTATATGTTCTTGGAACACTACACGAGTATTACGACAGTGACTTATAATTGTGATGCAATTAATATTGAAATCATGAGGAAAAGACAGTTGAAAAATTAATGATGTTATTGTTGAGAGCATAATACGCTGCTGCGTAATAGTTGGTTAGTTAACTAATGAGTCAGTTATTTATGTTAGGAGTTAGCTCAGTCGGTTAAAGAGGTAGTTAGTTAGTTTGTGTATATATATGAGGTACACCACTCACTGTGGCATGCAAAATAAATGAGAATCTCATAGATTTTTCTCCAAGTTTTCTTCAGCTCCTCTTCTCTCTATTGTTCTGTCGATTGCATTCTCGCTCATTAGATTAATTTGACAAGGTATCAGAGCCTATCTCTCGAGTCTAAACTGCTCAATTGTGTGTTTGTTAGCTCGAGTTCAACTGCTCAGCTTTGCATCTGTGGGTGAAGCTCAACCATAGTGGAAATCGATAATGAAGTTCCTGAGAAGCTAAGTCATAATCATCTTCTATTCCTGAATTCAAACAATAATTCTGGAGCAATTTTAATTTCATTACAACTACGAGGTCCAGAAAATTACTCGGTGTGGAGTCGCGCAATGAGAATCGCCATTATTAGGGTGAAATAAGCTATGGTTTATAGAAGGTACATGCAAGCGAGGAAATTGTGGTCCAAATCTAGTGGATCTATGGGAGAGATGTAATGCAATAGTGCCATCGTGGATAATGAACTATGTATCGCCGAAATTACTCAGTGGAATTGTTTACTCCTCAAATGCAAGTGTTGTGTGGAATGATCTGAAAGAGAGGTTCGACAAGGTTGATCTCTCCAGAATTTTTCAGATTCATAAGGACATTGCTACAATAAATCCAGGTACTAGCTTAATTTCTTCCTACTTTTAAAAATGGTGTCTACTGTAGGCAGGGTTTGATAGTCTAGCTCTAGTACCTGGGTGTGACTGTGAGAAATCTCGTGAATTGATTGAAGCTTCTACAATTCCCTATGAGGCTCAATGAGTCGTGTGAGCAAGCTAGAACTCAGCTGCCCATGATGATACCATCTCCCTCTATTAACAAGGCTTATTCTATGATAATGGAAAGGTGTGCCTATAGAGAACCATGATGTTACTGCTCTTGTGTCTGCTAGCAGAAACCTAGAAAGAATTATGGCCTCATCTGTGACTACAGCAACTACAAAGGGCACACAAATAAGATTTGTTATAAATTGAATGGTTATCCTGTTGTAACGACCCGACCGGTCATTTTGAGAATTTGCACTTCGCTCGATAGTTTGGGGGCACAAGTAGCTTCGTATAGTATTAGGACTTGTGTGCGAAATTTGAGTTCATTTGGAGTTGATTTGATATGTTTCGGCGCGAGTTTTTGGAAGTCGAAAGTTCATTAAGTTTGATTTGAGGTGCGTTTCGTCGTTTTGATGTTGTTATGCGTGATTTAAGGCCTCGAGTAGGTACGTGTTTTGTTACGGAACTTGTTGGTATGTTCTTACGGGGTTACGAGGGGCTCGGGTGAGTTTCGGATAGGTTTGGGTTAAGTTGCACTCGTTTTTCTTATGTTTCGACGTCGTTTCTTCAAGCATAAATGGTACCACATTAAACAAATAAGCTCTGATTTCTGTTTTTATTGAAGCATTAGATCTGTATCATAATTAAGGAGCCATATCAAAATAAATCGTCAAATTTGGACATCGTATGAGAATTTTATGGTCATTTTACTAAGAATTGGGCTGCCGGAATTTTCAGATTGATTACGAAATTGCCACTGACTTCGTATTTAAAAAAATCTGCACTATTTCTAAATATTGAAACCCACATATCTCCTCCATTATAAGGTCAAATGGAGTGATTCAAAAGCCTAACTTGACCGACATTTCACAAGGAATCCATTGGAGGCATCAAAAGCGATTTTCAAAAATATTTGGCACGCAAAATGAGGAAGAACAACTGCGCAAAAATAATTAATATCGTAAGTTTGTTCATTTGGTCATATTTTGAGTTGGGGAGCTCGATTTTCGATAATTGTTTGAGGCGATTTTCACTATATGGATTGGAATTGGTCCAACCGATGGTGAATTAGTAAAGGAAAAACTAAATTGAGTATTCAGTTGGCCGAATCGAGGTAAGTGTCTTGTCTAACTTTGTGGGGGGAAGGGGGGGTGGAACCACCCCTTATGAATTGAGTTAATTGTGTTATCTTGTTATGTGAAAGCCGTGTACGCAAGGTGACGAGTGGGTACACAACCTATATGTGGTATTGACCGGTTTAGATTATCTACTCTCTTTCCATGCTTTTGATTAAATTGCCATAACATGTGGTATCTCGTTATTAGACTACTCTTACATGCTCTATATGATGTTGTTAGCACTTATTTACCTCTTACTCGTTATTTGGCCCTTATATGCCTGGTTGAAGTCATTGTGTCACGACCCCAACCCCGGTCGTGATGGCGCCCAACACACTGCTAGGCAAGCCCCACCAATTCAACAACCTTAACCCTTTTTATACAGTTCATGATTCAATTAACACAAACAATTACTAAGTAATAATACTGAAACTCTGAAATATAGTTAAAACATGCAGAAAACCCAAGTAGAAATACTACTACACAGCCCGAAGAATCCGGTGTCACAAGTCTGAGCCTCTAATACATGAGTATCAACCTACTACATATCGTTCTCTAGAAATGCGGAAATAAAGCAAATAAGATAGAAGGAAGATCAGGACTGCGAACGTCAAATGCAGCTACCTTGATACTTCCAGATATGATGCTAGGCAGAGAAGTCCTCACACAGCCTCAGGTGTACCTGGATCTGCACGCAAGGTGCAGGGAGTAATGTGAGTACTCCGACCCAGTGAGTAATAAACATAAATAAAGGCTGAGAATAAGAAATCCTGAATAGGCACAAAGTAATTCTATAAATACAGCAACTTGAACCCAGTAGTATAAAATCAGTAAAGTTAGTGAAAACAATTATGGAAAAATCCCACAACAGATAAATAATTAAATGACAATCAAATATGCAATGCAACACATAGACTGGTACTCTCCAGTACCCGCTACGGGTGCAACCCGCTCCATTTATTTATCGTCGACGGCGCTCACTTGGGTGTGCAGACTCCGGGAGGGGCCCCTTACGGCCCAAGCGCAATAATAAGCCATATCGTGGCATCAACTAGGCCCTCGGCCTCATATCAATATCAATTTCATACCGCTGCGGCGCGCAGCCCGATCCCATACTCAGTCCAAAATCACATAAGCCTCTCGGGCACATTAATATAGAAATATTCAGCCCAAACTTCATTTAAAAATGTTAATTAAGTTTCTAGTTTGAGAAAAGTGGCTGAGTTTGCAAAACAGTATTAAATTCTAGGACTGAGTTCAATGATATGTAGAAATGGTAAAAAACCGGTAACAACAATCCCTGAAGGATTTAATCAATTGGCACGAAGCCCAAATATAGCAATCAGCTCAATGAAAATAATAATAAGTGAATTTCAGTCAAATACGCAGTATATTCATCTACCAGGACGGACCAAGTCACAATTTCAAACGGTGCTCTACCCCACGCTAGCTACCAGGCGTGCAAGTCACCTCAATATAGCACTACGATGTGCAAACACGGGGTTTCAAACCCTCAGAACAGCATTTACATCTATTACTCACCTCAAGCCGGCCAAAATCCTAGCTCGCTATGCCCTTGCCTCTCAAATCGACCTCCTCGCGCGTCGAATTTGACCAAAACCACAACGAATACGTCACATGATGCTATAGGATCAATACCCAATCGAAAAACATCAATAATTCCGAAATTGACAAAACCCGAGCCCCTGGCCCACTTCTCGAAACTCAAAAATTTTTACAGAAAAGTGTTCTTCATCTTTGCCCGATTCCGTACATATAAAGGACACCAAAATCGGAGTCCGTTTCACCCCTCAAATCGACCCCTAAAGGTCTCATAATCTCAAGCCCCAAAATCCTATTTTTCTACTGTTTTTCATGAATTAAAGGCTGGGATTATGGTCTATAATCACACATAAATGAGTTTTAATAATCAAATCACTTACCTCTGTGATACCCACTGATTTTCTCTCTTAAAAATCGCCTCAGAAGCTTCTTCCCGTTCAAAAATTGGAAGAAAACTCGATCTGCTCATTATAGGTATACTGTTCACGCGTTTTATTGCTCCCAATGGATTCCTTGTGAAATTCTAATAAATTTAGGCTTTTGAATCACTCAATTTGACCTTATAATGAAGGAGATATGTCGGTTTTAAGATTTGCAAATAGTGCAGGTTTTTAATACGCCGTCAGGGGCAATTTCGTCATTAACCTGAAAACCTGGGCAACCTTGGTAAAATGGCCATAAAATCCTCATACGATGTCCAAATTTGACGATTTTTTTTGCTACGGGTCCGTAATTACGATACGGATCTAATGCTTCATTCAAAACAGTAATCGGAGCTCATTTGTTCAATATGATATCATTTATGCTTGAAGAAACGACGTCGAAGAATAAGAAAAAAGAGCACAACGCAGCCCAAACCTATCCGAAACTTACCCGATCTCCTCGGGACCGCATACGAACATACTAACACGTCACATATGATCATTCAAACTTAGTTGCACTCTCAAAACACCAAAACTAACATCAAAACACCAAATTTACATCGGATTCAAGCCTAAGTTCTTCTAAAACTTCCGAAACACGCATTTGATCAAAACCCCAACCAAATCACCTCTGAATAACCTGAATTTTTGCACACACATCCAAAATCACCTAACGAAGCTATAGCAACTCTCGGAATTCCATTCCGGCCCTTGGATCAAAATCTCACCGATCAACCGGAATTCGCCAAAATACTAACTTCGCCAATTCAAGCCTAATTCTACACCGGACCTCCAAAATCACTTCCGATCACACTCTTAAGTCACAATTCATCCCCCAAAGCTAATTGAATCATCGGAATCCACATCCGAGCCCTCTAACTCATAGGTCAACATCCGGTTGACTTTTCCAAAACAAGCCCTCCTTAAAGAGACTAAGTGTCTCATTTCCTCCCAAAAATCAACCCAATTCAACTCGTTCACACAAGACACTGATAATGAAGCATAACGAAGCAGGAAATGGGGGAAACGGAGCGGTTCTCATGAGACGACGGGTCGGGTCGTCACATCCTCCCCAACTTAAACAAACGCTCGTCCTCGAGCGTACCCAGAGTTGTCCTAGAAGCCAACCAATAGCTGAATGACCTTACCAAGCATATACCAGGGGGTGATCCCATGTCACCCTATCTCGCATAGGTCCGGTAACACAACATAGCTGAAATTTCACAATCCATCTAGTCCATAAACCATAGAACCACATTGCACTTTCCGAAATCATACACAAGATCAGAACCTCACATCTATACTCAGAATAAGCCCGAACCAGCTGTAATAACCCATACCTGCAACCTCAGGTGCAATCATATGATATACTACATAACCCAAACACTCGAAACGATAACTTCTATTCACAGCAGTTGCCCACAACACCCGAATACCGGTAGAAAACCTCTTATCAACTAAGGTCTTATTCGAACACTTTCATATACTGCCAACGATAAATGAAACACGCAATAAACCGTAACCATTTCTCAGATCAACCATTCATGAAGCCACTTCCCTTTTGACTAATACCACAGCAGATTCCGGGTCGAACCTCGATATTATCCTTCCAACAAGCTGAAATCAAATCCGTTCGTATTCATTAGTGACCCCAACGATCTTCTCGAATCCAACACACCACTCTGGTGATATGATACCTCAATACAGGCCTAAGCCACAACTTGCATAATACGCGCTCCAATAAGAAACGGTCTGAACATACTCAAATCATGAAAAATGACTCAAACGAAAGAGCTGTACCTCAAGCTCATCAGTACCATCACAACACAAGGCTGAGACCATGTCTCACATCATAGAAATAGAATACCTGAATCTACCCCAAAAGGTCATATCTCCACGTGGCCTCGCTACAATGCGCGATCCTATCCAAACACTGTTACACATGAAACACCTCAAGTTACAATGCTCAAAATCGACAGCCACGCACAATTTTATGTCTGGAACCAAAGCAATTCATTACACCCACGATGAAACAAATAACATACGCCACGTAACCCTATAGGCCATAACCAATACTCCATTTACCGAGCAATACCCAATTACTCTTCCCGCTCGACTTTCACTATGAATCCCCAATAGAACCGCACCACATGTGCCCATAACCAACAAATCATAACGTCTCACAACACCGAAAAGCAACTCATAGCTCTCCTCAGATCACTAACAAGCTCAATAACGATCGAATCAACCTATCCCTCAACAATACAATTCGGGGCCAACCAAGCCCACTCAAGCTAAACACGTATCCACATCGGCCTACCAACGAACTCATTACCAAGAAAGCCTGAAGCTGCTCCTTCCACTACTATAACTCCTGCCGGAGCCGTATGATACGGTGCCCGGCACCAAATCAATATCGAAATCCACCACCTCGCCCGGCGACATGCCCGGCCACAAGAAACACATCCAAAAAGTCCCTTAACACCGGAACAGAACCAATGGTAGAAACCTCTACACTGACATCCATCACGAAGGCCCAATGAAGAAAAGCAATCCTTCCCAGCCGTCGGCTGGGTCTTTGAAATATAAACCACTCTGCAAGAACATAATCCAATGAACCTCGCCACTCAACCCGTGGTATTTCCGGCATAGCCCGTAGCGCAATAGTTCAGAATCACCTAACACTAAGACAACCAGTCTGAATTTCAACATCACATCCAAAATCTAACATACCAGCAAATAAAGATCCACTCGAGCCTCCAAATCCCGATTACCGCTAAACGGTGCCGAATACACACGATCCACAACCACGACATAGCCTGTACATGAGAACTCCCAATCTCCAACTCCATATAGCACACGAATCATCATACCTGATCCCAATTTTTACCGTCCGAATGCATACCACACCTTAAATACCCCATCACTCCATGATAGATACTTTAAAATTTCCTGTGCTACCAAGCAAACCCGAATAACACCAGTTGATCCAACAAGAAAATGTCGCAATACTACCGAAGTATCATCAGTTTAATCACATTACCCTTTTTCTGAGACATATACTCTCGTCAAATCGCTTCCAATTAGCAGCATCATTTCCTTGATTATCTGAGGCTACCCGTTGCCTAAGAGTTTTATGAACTTCTTTTCAGGACTGAACTGAAACCTCATACACGCAAATCTCGATCCTCCATAACATACCGCATATACCATACCATCCAAGGATAGCAGGAGAACTTTTATCTCCCTTCCGAGCCACAGACATCTACGCACTCAACTAGTCAAGAACTTCCATTGATCCCATCTAGAAGAAAAATCATTACACATTCCATGTTTCTCATATTCGTAGAAAATGCACCTCTTCAACCATGGTAGAAATCAACAAGAACTCTCTCAATTCCGTTTGCATAAATTAAACTGCCAGGACGGAATCCTTCTAACTCGACCAAGCTAAGCAAGCCATCAAAACCCAAGAGCATTGCTGCAAAATACTTGTAAGGGCTCATTACCTCGAACACATACGAAGAATTAATCATATCCTTACCATACCGATTCGGTCTACTATCAAGCTATTCCATCTATCTAATTTCCCTTCTGATTCATCATCAACTTGATATTCCCCCTTGCTGTAGCACCACAGTTCCTCAACCCAGGCTCACTACACGAGACCCAAGCACAAGACCACACTGTCTAAGACCCATAAGCCACTGAATCCTCTCTCAAATATTCCCAGAAACACCACATTCCAAAATACTTTACTCTAAAGAACTTCCTGCGAATCTAAATCCGTTACCTTTACTTTCCAGATACTGATACATAGAATCCCATAATTAACATAAAAATACCACAAGTCTTGACCTTTTCCAATAAAAACACAGTCTCTAACCACATACACAACCTTAAGACACCTGATTGTTACATGTAGAATCTTGAACACATTAAAGCCATTCTCGAGAGTCATTTACTTCTTATTCAAACTGCAATTCACCTGATCAAACGAACATAACCACCCGTGCCTCATTAGCACTCTGACACCGCAGGATATGACCTCATCCCAATACAAACAAACATCTTCCTGCTCCATGCACCGAGCATTTTTTACCAACAACAGCTTAAGACATCCTGTGATTCTCACACATCTACGAGGCACCATATAACCTTTGTCAAAATTTTGTTTCACTCGTGCCATCCTCGGCTCAACTTCTGCAACCAGAACTGATTCGCCAGCATGCCTCAAACCGGAACCAACATAGCACATAACCGTACAATTAGCTAATCAATAGCAAACTCCCCAACTTGGCTCGAAGCCATAGATCAAAACACTCCCAATAACTCATAAAGCACATACTCCATTGCTGCCTTAATACCATAGTGAGATTAAACTCAATCCTTCATAAGCTTGTGGAAACACAAATCATCTAGAAATTTTTTTTTCTTTTTTTTTTAACTCTTCTGCAAATCTCGCATTCACTCACACAACAGTTAAGCCCACTCTCTAGGCAATCCAATTTAGATGTCAACACATTTTCTTCACTTGTAAATGAGATCTTCTAATAGATAACATAAGGATAACACAACTTTAGAACACTCCGCAGGAGATGACCCACTTGCTTTGCCTCCAACTACCATTTCTGTATACCTTCCACCGTCCTAAACTGTACGCAGTCGCTTAGTCTTCCTGAGTCTGAACTCATACCGCAACATAAAATTTTTACTTCACTCTCAACTGGAAACATGAAAAGATTCTTCACGCGCCCATAACTCAGGCTATACCTCGAATCGCAATGGAATTCAAACACCTAATAGTTCTTCTATCATCCAGTAGGCCTTCCTCATCACCTCCAAGTCACATAGATGCACCTTGCAGCACTAACATACTCACCACGTAGCTAACCAGCCGTCACTCCCACTAATAGGGGCAATGCCGAACATATAAGTTTGAAACACTTGCTCACACAATCAGCACCTTGGTGCTCAAGCCATAGGAAAAGATCCGGCCTCAAGTCCTCCAGACTGGCCCAACATGAGCGGTTCTCATGAGACGACGAGTCAGGTCGTCACAAAATTAGATGCTGCCAATGTCAAAATCAGGACGTTGAATATGTTGTTGGATGCGTGCAAGCTTGAAATGGACAAATTGGTGGAAAAATTTGATGTTTTGGAGGCTATAAATGATGTTTAAGTGAATAAAGCAAGGGAGATAGAAGTGAAAGTGATGCACGTGAAGATGTTCATTATGGTTTCATTTGTACTGTTAGTCGGATTTGTTGTGGCATTGATGATGAAATGAATTCAGCATTTTGTTTAGTGCAGTAGGGTTTTGATGTAGTAGTTGTTGTAAAATCCAGATTTTAATGAGTGTTTTTTGTTGGTCAGCTTGTAATGAATCCAGATTTTCATGAATGAATTTTGTGCAGTGCACTATTGCATTTTGTGTAGATTTTCATGAATGCATTTTGAATACTTCTGATTTATTGTGTTGGTCAGTTGGTTTTTAAACAGAAAAAAGTAGGCAGTTATGACCAAAAATTTGGACAGTTAAAACAGACCCTAATGCAATAAAAACTGGGCAGTTATGACCAAAAATCTGGACAGTTAAAACAGACCCTAATGCAATAAAATCTGGACAGTTATCACAAAAAATCTAGACAGTTAAAACAGACTGTCAATGCAGTAATTACATATCACCAAAAATAGGAGATTGTCATGATTACATATCAGTTTGCAGTAATTACATCCCAAAATATTAACATAACATTTAACAGGAGACTATCATGAAGTTTGCAGTAATTACATCCCAAAATATACACAAAACTACATAGAACTTGATCATTTTCCTTTTCTTATCTTCAGCTTCCCAATCTTCTGTTGCCTCTGTTTTTCTAACTGATTTGAAGTTGTAGCTGCTTTACCCTTCCACATGAGGCCTGCTGGTGAATATGGAAGGTCTGTGGGCTCACTAACACCAGTGTGATCACCAATAAAGTTGATAGATCTAGTCCCAACTGGTAAGTTTACCTGCTGCCTCCGTTGAAGTCTTGTCTTGACTTCTGATATCACTTTTGGCCTAACCACAACATCTTTATCCTATTCTATACTTGATTGACCAACTCTAGGTGTAGGCATGAAGCTAAATACATTTTCCTGACTTGGTTAAGTCATTTGTAGTGCTGAACAATGTTTTCATCTTCTGTTTCAGAATCCAACAAAGTTCTTGTCCTTTTTAAAGGTGGTTTCCCCTTGCTTACCTGCTTTCCATTTGGTTGCTATTAAAAAACAAGTTCAGCATATTAGAGAACATAAACACGTTCAGCATATTAGAGAACATAAATAAGTTGCAATTCTAGATTACTTGAGCACAAGTTCTTGCATTATGGTTTGGTTGACCACATTTGCCACAAGTCATGACTCTACCTTTTCTGGACTGTGACCACACTCCTTTCCTTTTAATTGCCTCATCCTTTTGCCTATCCCTCTTAACTTTTGGCCTGCCAGCCAACTTCACCAACTTTGGGGGCTCAATTGCTTGTGATGGGTCAATTTTCCAAAATTTTTCTCCTCTAACAAGTTGGAGCTTGTGTCTATAAGTAAGTAGGAATGCCTCCTTACTGTACCACCAGTGCATCTCTGATAAAGGGTCACCCTTGTTGTGAAGTATAGCTCTAATAGCATGAGTGCATGGGATTCCTGTAAGGTCCCATGCCCTGCAGGTGCACTTCTTTATGCATAAGTTGACACAATGCTTGTCAGACCCTTCACTAACTTCATATCCTCCTTCTCCATTGGAATTAACTTTACACACTTGAGCAATCTCCATGAATTCATTGTATAATTCCAGGCTCTTTGGACTGTACTCATTACTCCATGTACTAGCTTCAGCTTCTTGTTTTGTCATCATGTTCATAACTTTGGGTCTTATGTCTTCCAACATCTTAATGATTGGCTTTTGCCTTGCTTCCAGAATCCATGAATTGAATGATTCAGTCACATTGTTGTCAACTGACTGATTCTTGCAAACTGTATCTAGATAAGCTCTGCACCAACACTGTGGTGGGTACTTCAGTAAACTCTCTGCTGCATCTTTGTTCAACTCTCCTAGCTTTCTTAGTTGGTCTGAAGTCTTCTTTATAAGTGCACCATGAACACCACCAAAGCATTTTTTTGCATTCCCCAGTATTGTATGTCTTGCACCATTTAGCCTCGATATGTCTAACACAAAACTTATGATGTGCTTGTGGTAGAACAGTCTTAATTGCCTCAATTAACCCCTGGACAGAAGTAGATGACAGAAAGAAAAAAAATCAGAAGTAAAAACTGGACAGAATCAAGTTGACAACAGAAAAAAAAATCAGAACTAGAAACTGGACAGAATAAAGGTGATTCAGAAGTAAAAATTCAGAAAAATTACCTTTTACATGTCTGACATGAAGGTGATTCCTTCTCCTTCCTTAAGATCTAGAGATCCCTGAAGCAATTGTAGGAACCAGTTCCAAGAATGCTTTGTTTCCTTATCAACAACTGCTCATGCCAAAGGAAACAAATGGTTTTGTGCATCTTGTCCAACAGCAACTAGCAACTGACCTTTGGCTTTCCCTTTTAGAAATGTGCCATCTACACCAATAAATGGTCTTAACCCTAACTTGAACCCCATTTTCATAGCTTTGAAGCAAACATACATCCTCAAGAATCTTCTTTTTCCCATTTTCAAGTGCATTTTTTGAAATGTTAATCACTACATCACTACCTGGATTACTCTCCCTCAATTCAATGGCATAAGCATCAAGTTTGTTGTATTCATTTGCAAAACTCCCATCTAAGGTCTCCAATATCATTCTTTTTTCCCCCTTGCACTTCCCATGACTCACATTTAACTCAAAAATCCTTTTCAAATCAAGTACCATCTCCCTTACCTTATACTTAGGATTATCCTGTAGTTTTCCCTTAAAGTAATGTGCAATGGTATTGAAATCAATAGTACTATTATCATATGCAGTGCCGCAATTATATTCTGACTCTAATGTCTTTACAATAACCCTACATTACCATCTTTGGATATTAAACAAAGAAAGGGACAGCCCACAATGCATCTATACCTGACCCTCCTTTTGTCACTCTTCCTTAATTTTAAGACTTTCTTGTTGGCTAGAGCATACAACTTCATAAACTTCCTATCTTCTGGTATGTCCTTAAAGGCCATGCCTTTATATATCTCCTTATAATCATTTAGATTCTCAGTTATGTCTTTTTTTTTTTGAGTTTTGAGTAAATGTAATTCTTCAGAATCATATCCTTCAGAATCACATCCCTCAGCATCAGAACTAGAGTTAGAACCTATTTCACTTAAGGTACAGTCAGTACCAGCTTCATCTAAAATCTGAAATGATTCACTATAATCAACAATATTGGGAATACACTCAATAAGGGGGTCAGATTCATCCACGACATATAGGTTCATTACATTATATTCATTAGAAAGCAAGGATGTCAACTTTCTAATCCCCACATCACCATTAACCTCATACAACTTACCAGAAGGTCCAACAACTATAAGTTGTTGAACCCGTAAAAACCCTAGCTCAACTATGAATTCAGATTCTATATCTATATAAGAGAGCAAGTCTGGATCATACCCTGACAAAGTGTGCAGTTTATTCTTTGTGTACCCAACTTCAGGATGTGTAACCCATGCACCTTCATAATTGAATATTAAATTAACTAAGATCATCTCCAATAACCTAGTAAATATAGCAAATAAGAATGGTTATCAAACAGTAAAAAAAATAGGCAGAAAATGAATAAAAATGTTGTGAGACAGAATGTAGAAAGTAAAAAAAAGATGAATAAAAATAGGTAGAAAATGACATGTGAGACATAGGTACCCTTAAAAAAAAATACAACATGTACAACATGGGCCACCCTTCATAAAAAATTGACAAAGAGATCAAAGGTGCACTAAAATCCAACTATCGAAATAGTTTAATGAAGCAATTGCATTCAAGGGTCCTACATCTACGACCACCTTAGCTAATAAACAAAGAAAAAGCACTGAATCTCAGGCAACATCACAGAAAAACCACCTATGAGATAAAACCCTAAACCAGAAGACAATAATTCCATGTTGGCCCAAGTTCAGGTGAAGTTTTGAAGAATGACAAATGAACTCAGTCATGGACCAGGTCCATCATGTGAGGCACAGTATTTATCAACCTAGACATGTGAGATACACGTGAAGGAGATAAAGTCTCAGTGATCAAGCAGCAATATCTCCTAAACTAATCGAAAAGGTTGCATATTGGAGGAGGAGAGAAAGTCTGCTCATAGGAAGGGACACAATCCGGATAAAGGATAGGGTTGGAGTTTGTATTGTTCAAGGACTCAACTTCGATGGAAGATCAGCAATTGAGTCTCAATCAAACTCTGTTTACTAACTCATTAAATAACAGTGATTGTTCTCTTTTATAGGTATTGCACAAACGCAGAAGTTAAACTAAATTGAGAGCAAAAGAGCGAGGCAATTTTGCAAGCAATTTATGTGAGATTCAAGTTTGCATTCCTGAAGCTACTTGGACAAGATAGAAGAACCAATTCCATTGTGTCTTTCTTTTATTCTAGTTCAATTGTAGTGTTGTACCTTTCCAGCTTTCATAGAAGCAATTGTATTAGGTACTTTGAGTATTCAAGTTAGAGTTAACTTGATGGTGTCGCAACAGTTGAGGTTGTGTGCCACACTGGGATTAGAGTTTAATCCTTAGGTTTACAAGAGTTTTGTAAATGTTGTTTTGGCTCAGTGATTTTAGTGGAAGTTTGGGAAAATCCTACTGAGTAGTAGGTCGTGGTTTTTTTTACCTTTTGAGCCAGGTGTTTTCCACGTAAAAATCTCTGTGTTCTTTATTTTATGTACTCTTAATTCCGCAAACAGTAGTAGTAAGTACACCTAGAAGAACCAGGTTCTTCTAGAGCAAAAATTAGGTACCACACAAATCACCCCCCTCTTGTGTAGTATTGACGTTTAGAACATCAATTGGTATCAGATCAGTTTATCCTTGAAGAGGCTAACACCTTAGGAAAAGATCAAAATGAGTGCACCACCTGGAAACTAGGAAGGGCAATCCACTGTTAGGCCTCCACTCTTTAATGGTCAGTACTATTCTTGGTGGAAGAACAGGATGAGAGATCACATCATAGGGGAAGACTATGAACTCTGGGACATAGTCACTGATGGTCCTCTAGCAACCACAAAGAAGAATGCTGAAGGAGTTGACTGCACTGCTGAAGACCTGAGGAAGTGGGAGAAAAATGCTAAAGACAAGAAATGGCTTGTGTGTGGACTAGGTCCTGATGAGTACAGCAGAATTCAAAGCTGTACCACTGCTAAGGAAATCTGGGACACCTTGCAAGTGGCTCATGAAGGAACACCTCAAGTAAAGAGGTCCAGAGGAACACTGATGTACTCTCAATATGAGAACTTCACAATAAAGGAAGGAGAAACAATTCAAGAAATGTATACTAGGTTCACTACACTGACAAATGAACTTAAATCTCTTGGAAGGATCATTCTTGAAGAAGACAAGGTTGAGAAAATTCTGACAAGGGTTCTGCCAGTCACATGGGAAAGCAAAATCACTGCCATTCAAGAATCCAAGAATATTGCTACACTCAGACTAGATGAACTGATTGGAAATCTTACTGCTTATGAAATGAGAAGGCAAACCATGAAGATGGATACACCCAAGAAGGAGAGAAGCTTAGCTCTCAGAATTGCTGAAGGCTCATATCTGGAAGATGATGAGATGGCTATGATCACTAGAGATTTCAAAAAGTACTTGATGAGAGGAAAGGGTTCTTCAAGAGGTACAACCTTCAACAAGACAAGAGCTCCTGAAAAACATACCAATGAGGGTTGCTACAAGTGTGGTAAGACTGATCACATGATCAAGAACTGTCCTCAATGGGAAATTGAGTGGAAGAAAGAAAGGGTTGAAAAAAGGAACAGGAAGAAGGAACAGATTCAACCAAAAAGGAACAAAGGTTCAACCAAGGCTATGGTTGCTGCTTGGGGAGAAACCTCAGATGATGACTCAGAAGATGAAGCTGAAGAAGAGCAAGCACTGATGGCCATCGGAGAATCAGATGATGAACAAGAGGTAAGTATTCTTCATCTCAAGGACAAGATTAAATTTTTGTCTAAAGAAAGGTTGGCTGAGCTATTACTAGACTTCATTGATGAGTCTGAGATAATTAACAATGAGAAGGAAGTTCTGTCTAGGGAATGTGTGATCCTAAAAGCAAAATGCAAAAGTCTAGAGTCTAGGGCTAATGAGAGTGATAAAACAAATGCTGAGTTGAAGAACCAGGTTCTTGAACTTGATAACAGTGTCCTAGAACTTAGGTCTGAAAACTTAAAACTGAAACTAGGAACTGGAAAGAAGAAAGCTGATCACACATATCTCACTCTAGAGGAAAACCAAGGAAAAATGAAGGATGAATTGTATAAAAAGGATGAACTAATCAAAGTCCTAAAAGAAGATCTAGGAAAAGTGAAACATGAATTAGACAGAACTTGCAAATGGAACAAGGCCTCTGATGCACTCTCTTGGTTGCAAGAGCATCACAGTAGCAACAAAAGAGGACTTGGCTATGGGACTCAAGCTTACAAAAATGAATGTAATGCAAAAGTAAAGGCCAGTCAAAAGAACAAAGCCTTTGTTCAAGAGAAAAGTAAGTTGCCTGGATGGGCAAGAAGGAATTTGATTCATCCTTTTGCCTATAGAAAGGGACCCAAATTAGTTTGGGTTCCTAAGACTAACCCCTGATTTCTTTTGTAGGTCCAAGTGAAAGGATGCAGCCAAATATGGTATATGGATAGTGGTTGCTCAAAACATATGACTGGGAACAAGGACCAGTTCCATTCACTTGAGAACTTAAAAGGAGGTAATGTCTCCTTTGGTAATGGAAAGAAAGGTGAGATCATTGGGGTTGGAAAGGTAGGAAAGACAGATTCTCATTCCATAGAGAATGTCTACCTGATAGATGGCTTGAAATATAGCCTAATAAATGTGTCACAATTGTGTGACAGAGGTAACCTTGTGGATTTTACCTCCACCAATGCTTTGTGATTAACCTTACCACTGACAAGATTGTTTTTCAGGGAAAAAGAGTTAACAATATTTACATTGTAGATTTGTTTACTCTCTCAGAAAGTGAACTCACTTGTTTAAGTGTGTTGGTCAATGATCCCCTCCTGTGGCACAAAAGACTTGGTCATGCAAGTCTAAATCAACTTAACAAATTAGTCTCTAAAGACTTGGTGATAGGGTTACCTAATATCAAGTTCAAGGAAGACAAAGTTTATGAGGCATGTGCAAGGGGGAAGCAGGTAAGATCATCCTTCAGGAGCAAGAAAATGGTAAGTACAACCAAGTCGTTGGAACTGGTCCATATGGATCTATGTGGTCCAATGAGAACCATGAGCAGAGGTGGAAGGAAATATGTAATGGTGCTTGTTGATGATTATTCTAGATTCACCTGGGTTCTATTTCTAACCTCCAAAGATGAAGCATTTGACATGTTCACTGCATTTGTTAGAAAAACTCAGAAACAATTAGGAAATCAACTTGCATCCATTAGATCTGATCATGGAACTGAATTTGAAAATTCCAAGTTTGCTGAATTCTGTGATGAAAATGGTATAGATCATAATTTCTCTGCCCCTAGGACCCCTCAACAAAATGGAGTAGTTGAAAGAAAGAATAGAACTCTTGAGGATATGGCTAGAACCATGCTGCTTTCTAGTAAATTGCCTCACAGCTTCTGGGCAGAGGCTGTAAACACTGCTTGTTACATAATCAATAGATGCATGACCAGACCTCTGGTAGAGAAGACTTCCTATGAGTTACTTAAAGGGAGAAAACCAAACATATCCCATCTTGGGGCATTTGGTTGCAAGTGCTATGTGCACAATAATGGAAAAGACTTCCTAGGTAAGTTTGATCCCAGAAGTGATGAGGGAGTATTCTTGGGATATTCTTCACATAGCAAAGCATATAAAGTGTTTAACAAAAGAACTTTGTGTGTAGAAGAAAGTGTGCATGTAGTATTTGATGAAACTAACATTCTTTCTAAGAGACAGGAACATGAAGATGAAGCCATCGGATTGGTTAAGGACTTTTCTGAAGCATCAGCTCAGGTCAAAGTGGCACCAACAGAAGGAACAGGTGATGGAATAGGTTCTTCCATACAGGGCAACCTGACAGGGGGAACTAATTAAAGATGAATTGAAATAAATTCTTTGAAGCAACCTGTTCATGATCCTGTTCCTCAGCAAATGGCTGAAACATCTAGCAGAAGCCAGTTGGTTGTGAAATCTCACAAGTATCAAAGTTCTCATCCCATTGAGAACATTCTCACTGATCCAACATCTGGAGTCAAAACCAGATCACAATTAAAGAATCTGTGTGCTTTTGATGCTTTTCTATCTATCATTGAGCCTAAAAATGTTGTTGAGGCTTTGCAGGATGCAGATTGGGTGAATGCAATGCAGGATGAACTTAACCAGTTTGAAAGAAGTCAAGTTTGGCATCTAGTTCCAAGACCCAAGGATAGATCAGTCATTGGTACAAAATGGGTCTTCAGGAACAAACTTGATGAAGATGGAACAGTTACAAGAAACAAGGCAAGATTGGTGGTCCAAGGTTACAGCCAGGAGGAGGGCATAGACTATGATGAGACTTTTGCTCCAGTTGCAAGACTAGAGGCAATCAGACTTCTCATAGCCTTTGCATCACATATGGAATTTACTCTTCATCAGATGGATGTCAAAAGTGCCTTCCTAAATGGCTACCTTAAAGAAGAAGTGTTTGTGAAACAACCTCCAGGGTTTGAGAGCAAGGAATGTCCTGAGCACGTGTACAAGTTAGACAAGGCTCTCTATGGACTCAAGCAGGCACCAAGAGCATGGTATGAACGACTGTCAAAATTCCTGCTGGAGCATGGTTACAAGAGAGGTAAAATTGATAGTACCTTATTCTAAAAGGAAAAAGGTAAGGATCTCCTTGTCGTACAAATATATGTTGATGACATAATCTTTGGGGCCACCACTAACAAGCTAAGTAAGGACTTTGCAAAATTAATGGGGAGTGAGTTTGAAATGAGCATGATGGGTGAGCTTAATTTCTTCTTAGGCTTACAGATCAAACAAAGTCCAAATGGAACCATGATCCATCAACAGAAGTATACAAAAGAGCTAATCAAAAAGTTTAAAATAGAGGAATCTAAAGAAATAGACACACCCATTGCAACTGCCACTAAATTAGATGTTGATGAACCTGGTTCATCAGTTGATCAAAAGTTGTATAGGGGTATGATTGGTTCACTCTTGTATCTCACTGCCAGCAGACCTGACATTGTTTTCAGTGTAGGGCTTTGTGCTCGTTTTCAGGCAAATCCAAAGGAGTCTCACTTGATTGCTGTCAAGAGGATATTAAGATATCTGAAAGGCACCACTGATCTGTGCCTTTGGTATCATAAAGGTAGTAATTTTGATCTAGTAGGATATGCTGATGTTGATTATGCAGGGTTCTTAGTGGACAGGAAGAGCACTTCAAGTATGGCACACTTACTTGGTTCATGCCTTGTGTCATGGGCTACCAAAAAGCAAAATTTCGTGGCCCTATCTACTACTGAAGCTGAATATGTTGTTGCTGCTTCTTGTTGTGCTCAACTGCTATGGATCAAACAACAGCTGGTAGATTTTGTAATTGAAGTGGGATGTATTCCAATATTCTGTGATAACACTAGTGCTATAAGTATGACAAAGAACCCTGTTCATCATAAGAGGACTAAGCACATAGATGTTAGACACCACTTCTTAAGAGATAACTATGAGAAAGGATTGATTTCAATAGAATTCTGTGCTACTGATAAACAAATAGTTGATATTTTCACTAAAGCACTGAGAAGAGAAAACTTTGAGAGGAACAAGTTGGAATTAGGGATGATTAAGATCACCTAATAGGTCCAGTTCAGAATGCACAATGAAAAAATGAAAAAAAATTGAAAAAGTGAAAAAATTTATCTTTTTTGGTTAGGAGTTCTAACTTTGTGTAAATATCTAGATCAATTCTTACTCAGTTTCATACTTTAATTAGTATACTCCTGTGACATGTGTATATATATATGATTCACTGATCTCTTACAAAGTTTTTTCTATTTTGGCATTTGAGGCATGTTCAAGAGAGTTCTAAATGAAGAACCTGGTTCATCAGTATGTGTTCATATGAAAAGCTCAGGTATGTTTTCTATACTCTGCACAATTAGAAAGATTATTTTTCCAATCATGAGCAGAAGTCCTACATTCAACAAATTCCCAAAAATTCTATCCGTTGAGCATTGAACCAGTTTCGTTCTCCTAGAACTCTAAAAACCGGGATTTTTGCCTAAAATCTAGCGATGCCTAATAATCACTAAGAGACCGAAATTACACCTTGAGTAGACTTCTAATTGACCCCTGAAAAGGCTGTCGTTACTGCATTTAAGTCTAATCACCTTTAAATACACCACACCTTTTCTTCTTTAGTCCATAACCGTCAAAACTCTTCTCAAGTTCTGATCACCCTTCTTCTCTCCAGAAATTCCCAAATTTTTCAAGAAACAATCCACCATGTCTAACCCCCAAGATAATCCTGGCACTCCCCCACCAGCATCTCCCTCGAACACATCCTCATCTACTCCTCCTATTGAAAATCCAAAACCTAGGTTTCGTAGGCAGAAAATGATAGCTAGAAAAACTGTAGCTTCTGGAGCTTTAAGGAAAGCTCTAAGTGAGAAATTGAAGGCTAGCCAGAGGAAGGAAAGTCATGCTCAAAAATCTGACTCAAGCTCTGAGTCTGATGATTTTATTTCTGCCAGCGAAGGTGAAGAACATGGGTCTTCTGACACTGAAAATATTCAAGAAAACCCTGGTGAGGTAAATACTTGCTTGGTATTCTCTGATGTGGTTGAAAAGGTTGAAAATAGGTTTGTCTTGGTTGGTCCTGTTAAAGATGTACAGGGGGCTGATTCTAGTAGAAGAGGAGGTAAAAAGAAAGAAAAAGAGAGAGAGGGAGTCAGTAGTAATGTGAGGGGAAATAAGAAAGAAAAAGTATTGGCTATCTGTGGAGGTATTGAAGAAGGTGGCAACAAGTCAGGGGGAAGTAGTTCTGGGGAGGCGGCTGAAGGGCTTGTTAATTTAAGCAAGCAACAAAATGAACCGGGTTCATCTGCTGAGGAAACTTTGGCAGATCTTCTGAAGAAGGTTGGTGCCAGTTATGATCCAAAGAAGCGCAAGGCTTCCACACAAAAGGCTCCAACTGCTTCAAAGCCAACAAAGAAAAGCAAAATGTCATCCCCAAAATCTACTGTACCTTCAGTACCTAAGGGAAGAGCTACTAGGAGTAGAGTCAAACAAAGTGAAGCAGAATTGCAGAAAGCTCTGGAAGAGAGCGGGAAGAAAAAGAGGGAAAAGGGAAAAGCAAAGGTTGTGGAGAGTTCTGAGGTTGCAGAAGAAGAAGAAGAGGAGATGGAACTGGTCCATCAGGAAAGAGGAACAACTGAAGAGGTTCCCACACCCAAACCAAAAAGTTCCAAGACTTCTTCGAAGTCTTCCTCTGTACCTGCTGAATCTTCTTTAGCCAAAAGAACTAGGTCTGCTGTGAAGGGTAAACAAAAGAAAATTGTTGAAGAAGATAAAGAGTGGAGTGGTGGAGAAGAAGAAGAATCTGAGAAAGAACAAGACAGGTTTGCCATCTTTGGCAAAAGATTTTTTTTGAAAGGAAGGCTGCTGAAAGACCTGGATAAACCAGGAATGAGGAGGTTGGTAGATGCTCTTACTGCACAAGGGTGGAAGGACATGGTCCTTGAGATGGATGGGAGGCTGGCTAGGAATGAATTGATTGAGTTTATGGCCAATGCCACTTTGAAAAATGGGTTAGTCTCCAGCCTGGTGAAGGGTGTAAAAGTGAAGTTTGATGCAATCAAACTGGGTGAGATTCTGGGCATACCTAGTGAAGGGTATGATGATTATACAAGGAAAAGGTGGCCATGTCTGGAATCTCTTCCCACTGCTCTTCAAATTACTAGAAATTTTTGTGATGCTGCTACTGCTGAAGATGTACCTGAAGCCAGATTTGTGCAGAAAAGTGAGATGAGACCTGAGCACAAGGTATTATTTGAATTTGTTAACAAGTTCCTGCTGCCCAGACAAGAGAGGAGGCATACTGCCAACTACATGGACCTAGTGCTTATGGAGTGCCTTGTGAGGCGACTGTAGATAAATTGGCCTGCTTTCATTATCAAACTGCTAGACAGGGTCATTAATGGCTCCAAGGCACATGCAACTCCATATGGGTTCATACTGACTACTGTGCTGGACAGGCTTAGGGTGCCTTTGAAGAAATGGGAGATGGCATCAAGCAAGGAGCATTTTGGTGTTAAGACCTTATTGGCTTGTGACTATCCTGTCAATGCCACCCCAGTTGAACCTGGTTCATCTCTGAAGACACCTGAATAGCAAGGTTAGGGCTTTGGTTCAAGAGTGTGGAACTAAGGATGCTGAAATTGCTAGGCTTCAGGCTCGTGTTGCTGAATTGGAAACTGAAAGTGATGGCCTTAGAGCAGAGCTAGCAAAAGAAAAGGAGAAAAGTGAGAGGTTGCTTCAGAATATGCTCAACCTTCTCCAGCCCTCTAGTTCCTCCAATCCTTAGGTCCTCCAATTGTTGTCTTCTGAACCAGTCTAGTAACCCCTCAGTAACCCAAATTAGGGACTTTTTCTGTTTTTTGCTCATGTTTGGAAGTTTTTCTTTCTTTTTGTGGTTTGTAGGTGGAAACATATCGTATCAATGACAACTGCTGTTTCTCTTGTTCTATGAAGATTTTGTTCTTAATAGTTTAAATGTGTTTGTTGATTATTGATGATTTAATCCATGTTTTCACCTGCAGTTGCCCAAGTGGCCATGAGTTATTACTAAATTCTGGGATTCACAATGTATGGAACTTTTCGATGATGCCAAAAGGGGGAAGAGATATTATGCTTTAATCTTTATTCTGAATAATGTGATATTTATAACCTAATTAAACCTGGTCCTTGATGATAAGTTAAAATTCCAAGTTAAGTGTTGATGGTTAAGCTGAGTTCTTACAAATTTTTGATTCATAAAAGCACAGAGTTTGTCATCATCAAAAAGGGGGAATTTGTTGGCCAAAGTTCAGGTGAAGTTTTGAAGAATGACAAATGAACTCAGTCATGGACCAGGTCAATCATGTGAGGCACAATATTTATCAACCTAGACATGTGAGATACACGTGAAGGAGATAAGTCTCAGTGATCAAGCAGCAATATCTCCTGAACTAATCGAAAAGGTTACATATTGGAGGAGGAGAGAAAGTCTTCTCATAGGAAGAGGACACAATCCGGATAAAGGATAAGGTTGGAGTTTGTATTGTTCGAGGACTCAACTGCAATGGAAGATCAGCAATTGAGTCTCAATCAAACTCTAATTACTAACTCATTAAACTAACGGTGATTGTTACTCTTTTACAGGTATTGCATAAACGCAAAAGTTAAACTAAATTGAGAGCAAAAGAGCGAGGCAATTTTGCAAGCAATTTATGTGAGATTCAAGTGTGCATTCCTGAAGCTACTTGGACAAGATAGAAGAGCCAATTCCATTGTGTCTTTCTTTTATT